>NC_034611.1:35878355-35926537 GCF_900095145.1 Mus pahari | reverse complement strand
TGTGTGTGTGTGTGTGTGTGTGTGTGTGTGTGTGTGTATGTGTGTGTATAGTAAAATACTTCTTTCCTTTCTTTAGTATAAGGAGAATCAAAAGTCCTGATGCCTGAGAATTGATTAATTCTGTAGCACTTGCCTTATGTACAGTGGGAAATAACCCAACTTCTTGTACTAAAAATTAAATGCATTTAAGAGTAAAGTACTCACTCCCAAGTTTCTACTAAGTCTGGTGGAAAACTTGTCTTATCAACTTACAATTGTATTACCAAATAACATATCACTTACTCCATAGTTTTATTCTTCCCTCACTGAGGAGAAAATCCTATGTTTCTCTTAGAAAGTCTACATACCATGTTGGTTGATGGTTCATACCTGGACTAAGATTTCCCCTTTCACTAGACTGTCAACAAGCTCTAGGTCACAGCCTGAGAATGCCTTCACTGTCTTTCCAGTAATGACAATTAGAACCGTACCACTATAAAAAACACTAGAACTTCCAACACATCCGACTTCTGAGCTGATTTCACTAAATTTAATTTTCTAATAATTGGTTAATTAATATAAAATGTGTTCCAAAAGAATCAGTTTAGATCTTAGCTGACAGATTTTTCTAACTTTGTTTTTCTAAAATCAACCATGATATTAAGTGGACAGTGATTTAAAAATAATATTTATTCTTTGGCAATTTCATGCATAAATGAGAATTTGGATCATATTCATTCCATTGCCCTCTCTTCTCCTCCCACACCTTCTGGACCCCTGTTTGCCAACACTTCCTTCTCCTGTGTATATTTCTCCTCTCCCTTAGCAGTCAGTAATGACGAATAGCTCCTCAGCTAGAACCTCCTGTGGCCCTCCCTCATCTGTAAGGTATATAGCCTTGAAAACTTAGTTTTTGCATTTCATTTTCAAACTCAAAATGCTTCTCAGATATTCAAGATAGATAGATAGATAGATAGATAGATAGATAGATAGATAGATATAACAAGATTTCCTCTGATGACCAAGGTTGCTGTATTATCCTAAGGACCTATGCTCTGTGGCTCATGTATCTGTACCAGTGGGGTGCTTAACAGAAACTGAACCAGTAAAATTCCTGTTAAATTTATCCCTGTAGGACTTTTCTCAATTGAACATTTCACAGCAGCCTTTTTCTGACATGTGGGCATGTGTCTCTCTCAGCAATTAAGAACTTGTGATATGAAAGAATACAAATGTAATTTTAAAGTAATACTAATTCCCATTGTCGCCCCAAAATGAATTTTCTTCCTAAGAACATTTCCATGTGAGTATGAATAAGAGATGGCTTTTGGCTGTTATTTAGGAGAGAACACATTGCAGCAGTCTTCTCTCAGCAGCAGTCTGCAGTTAGCTCACTGCAGGTCTGAAAAACATTCTTAATCCTAACACAGACCTTTGAATGGGGCTGAAGCAAGAGTTTAAAAAAAAAAAAACTCACACTGGGGTTTTGGTGTTGACTAACTAAATTGACCACAACAGAGATATAAACTGTTTTTAATTGATTTTGGTTTTGTTTCTAGGTGTTTGTTGAAAGAGAGAGAATAAGAAGATAAAGTCAGGTTGGTAGGAAGGTGGAGAAGGTCTGGGAGGAATTGGGGGAAGGAGAAAGACACTATCAAAATACATTTTAGGAAAAACTTGTTCAATGAAAATAATTCACATATGGAAGTGAAAATAGTGTCATTTTACTACTTAGACAATTGTATTCTTTAGAACTTTAAAGATTTATCATACTGTGTAAGTAATCAGAATAACATTTTTAAGACACCAAGCCCCCCAGTTTAAGTACCAAGTCTCTATGATACAGAGCCACAAGCACAGTAAGGAGTAATATCAGAAAAGCTCGGAGAGGACGAAATCAGAAAACCTTAGCTCCAGTAGGTGTACAATGCACACACACACATGATCTTTGTAATTCTCTATGAACTTTCCCCCTACTAATTTTCATGTTTCTATTCATATTTACTAATTCAATCTTCAGAGTCTCCTGGGGATATTGTCTTGTTTGTGATGAGTAGGCTTCTTCGCGAGCTAAATTGATCACAACAGAGAGATGAACTCTCTTTGAATCAGCCAAATTCTGTGCACACCAACATTTCTCTAGCTAACATTTCCACCCTTGACTCACCTCTGTTTCTTTGGCTTAATAATTAAAAATAGAAAAAATAGAGAGAGAAGACTGGAAGTAGCAGCTATTGAATATTTCCTATACTTTTAGAATACCCCAGGTTTCCTTCTCTGGTTATTTTACTCTATATAACTTATACTAATTTATACCATTTCAGGCTAGTAAAAATTGTGGAAAGGCATTAAAAACAAACTATAATTGAAAGGTAAAGTGCCATTTCTTATATTGTAGCCAAATTTTATACACTATTTTCTATTTGCTGTGCATTTTACTTTTATTTAGCGACTTGATTCCTGAACCACTTCTCTGAAGTGAGTTTGATTAATATTCTACTGTACTGAGATAGGAAAAATCTTTAAGCTATTTGGCTGAGATTATGTAGGAAGAACTGAGCTGAAACTGCACCAAACATTCCACAGTTGTTTCTAACATGAACTTACTATTCTCTGCTGTATGCAAGGTAACTAGTCATTGTTAAACGACACCGGATACCCTCACAGGAACTTTATATACATCTGATTTATTCCTCAGAGGGACTCTATTGCAGAACTATTAATATACTTACTTTACAAATAAAAAACATATTTTAAAGTTTGAGAAAGTTTGATCGAATTCAAGATGTTTAAAGTTGTAAAATAATGCATAAAATTCAGTTGTTTTCAGTCAGGAGGTCCTTCTCATTGTACCTTGCAATGCTGTTGGGTTTTGATGTCAGAAATAAAGTTGGTTTTATTCTGTATTTTCCTTTCCTTTTTAGAGTGGATGTGTACTGGGTAGAAGAACTCTAAAGATAAAATAATGTGTTGAGAGGGCACTGAGGAGTAAGCCAGAGCATAAATGACATTGTGTGTGTGTGTACTCTGTCTGGAGGGCAGTGAGTTACTGAACAGTGTGGCAAGCACAGAGTCGCTTTAAGAGATCAAAAGTCTTCATGCAGCTGGAGTGATGGCACAGTGGTTAAGAACACTGGCTCCTTAGGAGCAGAGGATCCAGTTCCAATGCCCAACATCCATATGGCAGCCTACAACCATCGAATTGCAGTCCTAAGGCATCACTGACTCTTTTGTCCTCCGTGAGTAGCAGACATGAAAATGGTCCACAGACACACAGGGAGGGAAACCACTCGTATACATCAAATCAAATCAACTAAAATATATATTTGGAAAGGCACCATTGGCACCAGCTCAGTAGACTGCTGGAAAAGAGATCCTTTTGAGAAAAGGGGACATGCCATGTCTTCAGGACCCGAGGTCTGTGTAGATGTAGGGAATAGGAGGAAGTACATCATCCAGTCTAAGGCTGAATTTTCTTACAAGACAGAAAATTGCTATTTAAAAACAAAGAAAAGCAGTTGGATATCTTGCTTCTCAAGCACGCAGACATAAGAACATGGGACTACTCCCCAAAAACTCACTTTACAAAAAAAAAAAAAAAAAAGTTTGATGACACACAGTATCCCAGGACTGTGTATGTGTTATTTGGGGTGGCAGGTTGCAAAGGTGAAGGGTGTATATGACAGGTCCCGGGGATAAACAGCACTGGGGTTAAAGGTGAAGGGTGTATATGACAGGTCCCGGGGATAAACAGCACTGGGGTTAATGCTGTGAAAATCACAAGGAATATAACTTTTTTTTTTTTTTAAATCCTGTGAGTTGTTCTCCATTACACCCTTGATCCTTGAGACATGGGTATTTGAATCACCTGTTCAGAGTTAGTCCAGTGGCTGCGGGAGTAAGGTTGATGAATTATATTTCCAGAACAGATTGTGAATCTAAATTACTATAACCTTACTTATTTTTATTAATGAATATATGCTATTGCATGCGTTTGTGAGAGTTTTTAATCTATATATCATCAATATACAACTGAATTGTACTTCCTTGTGTTCTATTTTAATCAGCTAGACAACTTTTGGCAAGCAGGAAATTTTTCATAGTATTTTTCACTAAGCCAGCATTGATTCAATTTCATGACTGGATATTAAATAGCCTTCCCAGGAAGTACATGGTAATTCATGACAGTGCTGCATTTCATGTGTGAAAACAGATTCTATAGGAATAACCACTCCACATCGGCCGAAAAGGGTGGGATGCCTGCTTCAGTACTTCACTTTCTGTTCTGTGCCAGGCTTGAAGTATCCTCATCCTCTAACTCTAAAATATCCTCAAGCACCTGACACAGAGTTCACTGATGCGACAGGTGCTCCTGTGATGCGTATCTGTATCCCAGAATATGCCACAGAAAAGACAAAATGCAGTTTTATGATGGGGAGAATGGGATGAGGAACACAAAAGTTGATACCCTCACTAGAATGGAGACATAATGGTTTATTATTATATTACACTACACATTAAATTCTATCTTACCCAGTACAATTGAAAATAATGAATCACGGGTCTGCTGGGTCACTGATGATATGCATCCCCAAATTGAATTTCATCCTTGTATTAGTGATACAAGTATTTGATTCAACATTTATCCATTTCTTTGTTGTCACCTGTAACCGATTTCATTACACTTTTCTTGCAAATAGAGAATTCTATTAGCATCAGTCACTTTCAGGGTGGAAGCGCTGTCTCTTCAAAGCACACACTGAGAAAGGTAGGGAAATGCACCAGCATCACACTGGACCCATGGGCTATATCTCTCTGTCCTTCTTCCTAGCCCCCATCACATCTACACATAGCTTGCCTGAGCCCTTTTCTTACACCCCCACTCGAAGAAAACCCAGAACATTCTCCCATCGCCTATTGGGGGATATCTAAAAGAAAACGGAAGCTTTCTTTGGTATCAAACTGTTCTGACTCCTGTTTTCACTACAACAGGCCTTTAATCCAAGCCTCTCTGAGTCTGTAATCAAATGTTCAAGTGACCCTTCAGAATTGCACAGACTTCCTGCTTTTGTTAGAACTCTCTGCCCAGAGTGGAAGCTGCCATCGCCAGCCAGCATACTGTGAGTTAGTTCCCTTTGCCTGTTCTGGATCCGTTAGGAATTACTTTGAGCAGGGATTATAACATGCAGGGATGTGGTGGCCAGTGATTCCCATGCCAGCGGAAATGCAAACCATGGCTAGAAGGAAGCACTTATGAGCTGGCGAAGAACAAATGACCGCCATCAGGAACGAATGCTTATCGTATCAAAGCTTTGGCACACATCCATGCTTAATGAGTTTCATCCACACCTACCAGATGTGATATCTAGAAATTTGCCAGCTGTTTACACAACTATGTATTGCTGGGAAGTCTTAGCAATAAATGACATTTTAATTTTGCGTTGATTAAAATTTCATTTTAATGAACAGGACTTTTTTTTTTTTTTAAGTCTGAAAACGTATTTATCCATTTTACATGTTTACCAAGTTGTCACTGGGGTTTTAAAACTTAACACAATTCATTTGTCACAGGTTTCTAATATGTCTACAACACAATGAATCAAATATAAAAAAGATGTATGAATAGTGACACTCAGAAGCTATTTGTTAACAAACAACACTACGTTGTCAAACCCCCCAGAGGTGTAGGTTAACTTCTAAGTTGTCTTTCTGAACGTCCTGTTTAAGAAAGGTCAGAAGGTAAGTTAGTTTATTCTTCAGTTATCCAACTGACTTCCTGGGTACAGCTTAACAATGTATCTGGTATTTGCACCATGAAAGGGAAAGGAGACAATGTTTGCAGGTGTTAATACCAGGGAAATTTCATCAGCCAATAGAGAAAAGAGGATGTCTAGAAAAGACTTATGTTGAATTGCCTGTTGCACACAGTTCAAAGAGACCAAAGAATGATCGCTTGTAATGACAAAACACATATTAAGCATTGTTTTAAACATGTGCGTGTGCAGAGTCGTTGGACTCCGGGAAGATCAAAGAATGCCTTTCTTGTGTAAGTGCAGTGTGCTTACCTAAAAGAATATGCTGGTCCTAAGAGGAGTTCACATTTCATTTTCTCTAATGAGACTCTTTATACTAGGGGATCAAAATTCTTCTCTCAAGTGTCACATCCAGGTGTTGAAATGTGTAATCTCATCATTACAGACTGCAGCGGGGGGCGGGGGGGGGGGAAGCATCCTTCTGAGTGTACGTTCTGACTTGTTAGCATTTGAATAGACCTTGGAAGCAGAGCTATTTAAAGCTTAGGAGTAGAAATACAGGAGGGGTGAGAAAAAGCAAGCAAAGGGCAGCAGACACCGTTGGTCTTGCCTCTTCCTCCTTTTTCATTGTCTGAGAAACCACTTGCTCGTTAGAAATTTGTTCAATCGCTGTACATTGGACATGGAATTACAATGGGCTACTTAACATTACATATTTTACATTAACAACTAGGATAAACCGGTACTATTGCTATTGCAATAGATGATATTGTTTTAGGCATGTGCAGATCCATGCTATGCATAGTGAATCACCATCCAATCTAGTAGGGCATCGGATAGAACAACAGGGCCTGCATGTGACAGAAGCAGAAGCGGGTAACTCCCAGGGAGATGATGTTTTAACGCAAAGCAGAGCAGCGATCTATTGAAGGTTTTCTGTCTACAATACATTAACCTTCTTTGTACTTTAAGGGCACACATGAGAAGCCAGATACAGCAGAGGGACAGAGGAAGGCACTGCTATCAGGTTACACTATTTCCGGAGAATGCTGGGGCATGGGTGAAAGAAACTGCAACAGAGCTGCAAAGGGCTCCACAGCGGCCGGAGTTGCTTACCAAAGGTCTGTGGAGGAGTCAGGAAGAACAAGTTACAGTCTCTGCCTTAATCACGAGGAATGCTTATGCCGTTTCATAAGGAGGGGAAGACGAATGAAAGTTTAAGGGAAATAAAACGTTGCTTATCAGATATACTGTTTTTTGAGATATTATAAGAAATGAAAATGCTGCTGTTGAATAGGCAGATCCACTACCTCCAGCTACTTCCCTTCACACCGTCTCTGCTCCTCTCAGTCACCACCATCTCTACTTATTATCCCTATGGCCTGCCACTACCCACTCTTTCCCATAGGAACGAGATGCTTCCGTGGCAAGCCAAAGCAGTGTGCTCGCCATTTGCCCTTGCAACTCTGTGAAATCCAGCCTGCTGCTGTCAGTACTACTTGCAACTCACCACCAGGTATGTTCCTGCCTCAGGGCCCGCTGTGTCTTTCGGGAATGTTCTTTTCCTACAGAGGTTTGTGGTTTCTGCTCAAATGCTACTTCCACAATCCCTGCAACTCCGGGTGCTGTTTTAATCCCCGTGTGGCTAGAGAATAAATGCTAAAAGAACCAGTGCTGGGTTTAATGCTATGCAACCAACATCTTCAAGTTCTTAAACATCCAAAGAGGACACCACACCTCTTTATTGTTTAGTAGGCCTCACAAATTACATTGCTATTAAGTCATCAACCCCAGACTTATCCTCTTTATCCCGAATAACTTTTCTCCACAACCTACCAATTCTTTTTTTTGTTTTTTTTTGTTTTTTTTTTTGTTTTGTTTTTCGAGACAGAGTTTCTCTGTGTAGCACTGGCTGTCCTGGAACTCACTCTGTAGATCAGGCTGGCCTCGAACTCAGAAATTCACCTGCCTCTGCCTCCCAAGTGCTGGGATTAAAGGCATGCGCCACCACGCCCGGCCCAATTCTTAACCCACCATGTTTGGTCATTTGATCACAGCGTCCTCCCATCAGAAGTCCGTAGGAGCTTAAGACTAAGTTTCTTTTATTGTTGTGATAAACACCTGGTCAAAAGCAACTTGGGGAGGGAAGGGTTTATTCCATCTTACATATAAAAGGGAGCAAAGACAAGAAATCAAGCAGGAACCTTGGGGGAGAAACTGAACTAGGGACCCAAGAAGGAACACTGCTTAAAGTAAAGCCTTGCTCTCAAGGGCCCATTGAGCCTGCTTTTTTTATACAACGCAGAAACATCTGCCTATGCACAGAGGCTGTGTCTTCCCATACCAATAAGTAATTAAATTATTCTACAGACTTGCCTATAGCCAATCTGAATGGGGCATCTTATCAGCTGAGACTCTCTCTTCCCATCAGATGAACCTAGCTGTGTCAAGTTGACAAAGGAAAAAAATGCAGCACAGTTTGTTAACTTGGTGTGAAAGGGAGTCATCTGAGAGGCAGAAACATCACAGAGAAAACTGATCCATAAGATCAGGCTGTAGGCATGCCTTAGGGCATCTTTCATAATTAGTCATTGATGTGGGAGGGCCCGGCCCACTGTGGGTGGGTCCATTTCTGAGCTTGTAGTCTTGAGTTCTATAAGAAAGCTGCCTGGGTAAGCCATGAAAAGCAAATCAATAAGCAACATCCCTACATGGCCACTACATCAGCTCCCGCCTCCAGATTCCTTCCCTGTTTGAGTTACTGCATTGACTACTTTCAGTGATGAACAATGATAGGGACATGTAAGCAAAATAAACCCTTTTCTCTCCACTTGCTTTCGGGCACGGTGCTTTCTCACAGCATGGTATCCAAAGGAGCTGAAAACTTATATGTTATGAATCATGAGGCTATGAGATGATACACTGCTGAACAAAAGAATCCTATATAGAAGGGCCATATTCTGTTTGAATGCAATTACACAGCATTTATGAAAAGATAAAACCATAAAGGCATGAAAAGATCAATGGTGTCCAGGGTTTGCAAGAAGGGGAAGAAGATTAGACAGAAAGAGGATTTGCAGACAGTGAAACTGTTCTGTAGGATACTAAACAGGGCTTACATACGTGTCTATTCTCTTCCTATTGATGTTTTCAGAGTATGGAGCATTGTCTCATCCTCTGCTGATGTGAACCCTACCCACTCTCTCAGAAATCTTCCAAGTGAGAAGTTGAGAAGATGGATCAGTAGATAAGGTTGATCAGGATCCTTTTCATATATGCGTGGAGAAGCAATGGCATTCATTCCTCTGAATGTAGAGGATATGCTAAAATAAATAATTTAATTAAAGTAAATTATGTTAAAATAAAATTCTATTCTTGTTGCAGACTTTACTTCACCATGAGAGTCAGGATAATCTTTTTCCCCCACTGAAAACTTATCTGTGATTATTGCTGATCACCCACTTCATATCTACTATTGTGAAATGTCTTCAATGTTAAGTTGAAGGATCCAAACTTCGCTATTTTCCATGTAACCCTTGTCATATTTTCATAATTTCAGTGAAAGCTTCAGAACACAGAGTAAAAGTTTCTTCTGCATCTTCTCTCTGGAAAAATGTTTAAAAATCAAAGAAGAGCAAGGAAGGAAAAACTTTATCTCGAGGAATTGGGAAGCGGTAGATCGATAATTTATATGCAATCATAGAATAAAACTGTGGTAAAGTTAGTGTTTGCTTTTGAACCCCCAGTGTTTTGCTACTGTGGCTACTCACTTTAATGGAGGATGTTCGGGCTCTCTTAAACTCAGAATCTGTGATATTAAAATATGGCATAATTTTATGTAACACACGGGTACCATACAAAAGTACATATAAATCCACATAATAACCAAAGTGATATAACTACTTACCTTCTACCCTGGCCACATCTCACATGTCTAGCATCATATTGTATATACACAACAGTTTTAAGATTTTCAATTTACAGCCTAGGTGAAGGAAAATACTAGTAATTTCTACATAGGTAGATGATTTAACAAATATAGAACATTTTGATGAGGTTGTGCTGGATTTTTTTATTGTTTTGTTTGTTTGTTTGTTTGTTTTTGTTTTGTTTTGGTTTGGTTTGGTTTTTGAGTAGGGAAATTAGAATTAAAACTGGTTAGGAACCTTATGGGAACTAAACATGGAAACAGATTATTCTGTATTAGTATGTAAATCAGGACCCATATGTCAAAGAATTTACATGAGATTAAAATATTAACTTCAGAAAGGATTTAGCTCAGGAAGTGGCTGACAGTCAAGTGATTGCTGCTCACATGCGAACAGGTTGGTTCTGACCTACTGCATCCACATACAAGTTGGGTATGATCATACCCAAATACAACCCCAGGGCTGGAGATGGGAGCAGAGACAAACATCTTTATTGAGATCCTTAGCTAGCTAGCATAGGGACAGAAGTGAGCTACAGATTTAGCAAAAGAACTTGGCTCAGATAATAAGACAAGAGAGTTGGCTTGTGGCCATCACATAGATTTTTACATAAACATATGAACATGTATATACATTTGTGACACACAGGTAAGGTTCTATTAATATGTCAATAGTAGTCAAGCATATTAATGGCAATCTTATAGAGTTGGCAGATTTTGCATGCAAGGTTTGATGTGTTTCTATCAAGCATGACCTGTGTACGTATTTTGTCGAAATAAAGAGTGGTACTAGCCACTCAATTATCTGTCTGATGCCACCTTCCAGCACTAACCATCTCATCTCCAAAGGGAAACCACCACATAGTTATCCGTCATCAGAACTGTTTAAAGAAAACCCTGTAACTCTTACTTTTACATCCTGGCTTCTTTACTGTATATCACACCTATAACATTTCCCTGCATAGCTGAGGGTTCCAGGATGTTCCCCATTGCATATTACTCTGTTGCAAAAACATATCACAATCCATTTTTATCACCACTAAGTAATTGTTTCCAATTTTGTCCATGATAAAGAAACTCTTCTATAGATTCTCTTTTTGGAATGAAATTAAATTAATTTTATCTGATACATAAAAATACAAAAATTGTATATATTATGAAGTGCCATGTGATGTTTCCATAAGCGTGTATGTCAAATATTTACAGGTTAGACATATACATTCTATTTAACACATCATTTTCTTTTCTCTTTACCTTCAAATGAAAATACACAAAATCTTTCTAGTAGATTATGATTATTGTGCTGTTCATTAGCACTTCTCTTGTTTAGATAATTTAGATACTATTTAGATAATTACATTTATCTAAGTATAATTAAGGTTGGATATGATTGCACATACCTTTAATCCCAGCACTTGGTGGATCTCTAATTTTGAGGCCAGCAGAGTCTACAAAGCAAGTTCTACTCCAGCAAAAGCTACACAGTAAAAACCATATCTCAAAGCAAACAAGTGAATGAATGAATGAATGAATGAATGAATGAATGAACTAATTACTCATTGATAAGCTACTCATCATCTTTGATTCCCCATAATTCTTCCTGGCTTTGAATAATCATAATTGTATGCTCATCTTCAACGACGACAACTTTTAAGAGATTCTACATATGCAGATCTTGTCTTTCTGTGTTCTGTCTTATTTCACTTAACGTAATAATCTTCAGTTCCATCCATGTTTTTGCAAACAAAAGAGATTTCAGTGTTTTCTATGGCTGAATGCTATTCCAATGTCCATATGTTCTGTTTTCTTGATTTTTTTCCTCAGGTGAATATTTGGCTGGTTCATTTTTAAGTTTTATGAATAGTGTATAATGTTTATGAAGTACAGCTGACTTTTCAACATACAATCTGCTTTCTTTTTCATATGTATTTACTGCTAGGATTGTAAAATAGCATTATATTCTTTTACATTGAAGAATCTCTCCCCTACTCTCTGAGATTGTCATAGTAATTTACATTTTCATAAACAGGATCACACGGTTTTTCCTTTCCTCCAAATACATCATTTAATCTGCAGACATATGTGTATCTACTGCACATACACATACGCATTAAAATATAACTATGAAGCAACAGAGAGTATACCCAGAGATATGTAACATATTAATAATCTTGAAGGTTCACATGTAAAACATTTGCAGTATAGAAAAAGAAACGCATTTCGTCATTGAAGGTAGGTAACACTCAAAAAATTATTTTCAATACTAACTGACTGAGCGAAAGTTTTATATTGACTTTTTACTCTAATCCAGAGTTCTCAATTTATTAAATAATTATAAAGAGAGGTAAGTCAGAACATGGTGCTATAATCTTTCTTGAATTTATTTCTAACCGAAACTTATACAATAGATTCCAAAGCGCACTGTTGCACATCTGCCAGAAAGAAAGGGCAGATCGGTGCTCAAATAATGTAAAAATAGCTTTCTCACCCAAAAATCCAACTGCTGTCTCACACAGCAGATTATCTGAGTGACAGGAAAATGCATGTAAAGATAGGTATATCAACCAAAATCAAATGTGTTCTGTAATGTGTCCATAGGCACAGCAAGATGTGTTGATAAGAAGGGTTGCTAATACTATGTATTGGTGAGAACAAAGGAATCAGTACACGGCACCAGTACTGCTGTGGTTCTGTTGATATAGGCATTTATATTCCTCCTTTTTTTCTGTTTTCAAAAAAAAAAAGTTAACGTGGGACAGGCAAAACACATTTTCTAGCTGAATCTAGCTAGTGGCCAATTTACAGTGCCTGACAAACTTTTCTCATAACAGATATTGACACAGGGTCAAAAGAAATTAATTGAAGTTTAATTGAAGGCCCAATAGACTAGTGTCTTGACTGACCAGTTTTTCTGCATACACACAAGTGTATGTATGTGTATGCATGCGCTTGTGTGCATGTGCGTATAAATGTGTGCATGCTCATATGTGAAGGTGTATGTATGTATGAGAGAGTGTGTGTGTGTGTATGTGTATGTGTATGTAAGCATGCACACACTTCTCTCATAGATACTGTGCTTTTCTCTAAATGAATAGACAGGAAGTGAAGGGTAAATTATAGTGCTTTGAAATTTAACATATTTTACATTGTGTAAGTAAAATTCATTCCAGGCAATCTTAAATGAATAAAAGGAATTTAAATCAAACTTACTTCAATTCTACCAAGGAAGTTTTAAGCTTAAAGTAATAATAATTGTAAGCCCAGAGCCACCTACTAGAGATTAGAATTTAGAGGGTTCAAATACAAAAGCCATTCATAAAGAGATTTCTGGGTATTAGTCACTGTTGTTTTCATACATTTGAAAGAACTTAATAGCCTACTTTATTATTTTTCTGGAGTACAAATGAACTGTTCCAAAAAGATCAATTAAATAATAAGACTGAGAGGCATCTTTCTATTACTGGAATTTCTTGTGAATTTAGTGCATTAAAATTAATTCCCTTGCTATTATTGAAGAAAGAGTTGAGTCCTGTCGGAGTGCTCATTTCTTCTTGTGTAGGAGTAGACTTTTGAACAGACAGGTTGAACAATAAAATCTTTGGAAATACCAAAGGAGTGTTTTAAAAGATTGTCCTTTTTTTTAAAAAAAAAAAAAAAAACTGGTTTTAACCAGAATAAAGAAAAAAAGAAGTTTTGTCTGACTGTTAAAAGCTTTTAATTTCACACTGAGGAAGATGAATTGGTGTGTGTGTGTGTGTGTGTGTGTGTGTGTGTGTGTGTGTGTGTGTGTAAGAATTTCATGTGTAATACTTTGTATGATATAGTCATATTTTAAATGCATAAAGGTACTTTTGGCTATAGTTAGAAGCAACTGCTTCTTAAGATGTTTTCTAGCTGGTCCTTGGCACCCAGTGAGTAAAAGATTTGTTTGCTTTGCTTTGCATCTCAATAAATTATCTGAAGCTAATAAATCAGGCAACAGAGAGGTTTTGAAACGCCTGCAAAAGTCCCAGTGTTTCTCAGTGAGTGTTTGAATAGCTCAATGGTACTGAAGATTTTCAGCTTACCCATGAGTCCCTGTTAGGCATGTAACCAGTAAATGCAGACAGCGCAACACATGTTTATCAATCTCTACCAGTTTAAAAAAAGCAAATGGCCGTAGACTATTCTTACTGTGACACTCAAATACTAATCCACAAACAAAATGATCTATTGAACTTCCACCAAGTAACAAAACTGAGTGTGTTGGCAATATGCAGGGCTCAAACACCAGTCAGCAGAGGAAGAGGAACTAAATGTTCACAGCACATTGTGAGTGAACCAGTGACATTTACCCACTGCCATTAATCCTTCACTGTGATGGGAAATATATTCATTGTTCCATGTTCAAAAATTACTTCTTATTTTTTTAATACAGCAATTGAAAATGCTCTTTGTAGACTTTAAATATCTACATTAAAATGTACTCAGAACAACTAGTTATGTTTATGTGGCTCTGTCTACTGTCAAAGTCTTGAAGAGAAGAAAAAGTGACCAGATAGCATCAGAGAAAATCATCTGTTTCTATTTAACAAGTATGCAAGACAGATGCAGATATGGAGTAGACCATGTGTTTCTTGACAGTATCTTCAATGTGTTAAAGTTGTGTAAGATTCTGTGCAGGGTCTCAGATCTCTTGCAACCACCAACCTGTTGAGGGAACATTGCAGTTTCACTGAGATCTCAGTTTCATTCCCTTCCTTTTATCTTCTCTTCCCTTTCTCTTCCCTGCCCTCCTCCCCCCTCTTCCCTACCACTTTCTCCCAAACCCTATAATAAATGAACAAATACACAGCCAGAAATACAGTCGTGTCCTCAAGGCAGGACTCAGCATGTCTTGTGATGACAGATCATTTTCCCCTTTTCCCTCTGAGAGGACATATGTGGTCTTTTCATCAATGCTTCTTGATGTGCTCACCCAAGCTTATAAACTGAGTTTCAGACAAAACTCAGTGACTAAAACAAAGTAGACTAAAAATGATTTTGTCATTCTCTTTCTTTGTTGTTTTAAAACTCTAAGGATTTTAAAGACATGATTCATATCTATACTAATAGAGCTTAAAAAAATAGTCAACTGGGTGTGACTCACTTAAAAGAGACACAACAAAGAACACAGAACAAGGAAGTTAAAAAAAAAGGTATTCTCTTGTTCACACAATCTTCCATCGTACTCAGAGTTGGTCTTTATAGCCAGAGTGAGGTCAAACCCAATGTCATATTGAATGTCATAATGTTTCGTGTTTCAAAGCATCACTTTGTATCCCATAAATACATGCAATTATCATTTTTCAATGAAATATAAAATGAAACTTCTTTTGAAAAAAAATCCAAAGGAATCCAGTATTTTGCTGTCATTCAACCACGATAAGGCTCTAAAGGAAAAAGGGTGGGGAGCGCATGATCCCACTTGCAGATGACTTTTGAATTGTTCTGGGCCTCTTGCAGGTGGACCAAGCTCTGCAAACAAGTGCAGGCGAGATACCTTCAGGCTCATCCACCGCAAGCTCCTCTCCCTATGTCAAGTCCTTCTCAATCTCCATCTTCCTGAATGGTGCCTGCTTTCTTGTTTCTCAAAAGCAACCCAACCCATTCCTCACCGCCCATTCTCTCTAATGACTTCTTCCAATAGTTGGGTGAAATGGAACCCATGAAAAGCCACAAGGCTCATCATTTACATGACTTTCTAGTTTTTGCACTTTTGCTGAAAACACTTGTGGTAATCTCAATCCTTGATATAGTACAAACACTAGTTTCTAAGGCACTCCTAATACCGTCTCCAAATTTACACTTACTTATGCATAATCATTTTATAGACAAATAAGTTGAGGGGATTATGGGTGGTTTATAATTTAAAAGATTTAGACTAGGCGGAGAGGAAAGCCAGAGGAGGGATTCCAAAAGTCTGTGGGACATCAGCCTGTGTTGGCCATGTAGTAAGATGTGGGCTTCACTGCCCAAGTACTTCTTCCAATTAGCTGGAATGCAGGGCATTTGTCCTATCAGCTTCTAAAAGTAGTATTCTCCACACTGGCTGAGTGGGCTGACCCTTATCAGACCTGCAATTTTCAGGCTCTTCCTTCACATCTCCTAAGTCAGTATGCCTTGCAATATCTCCTTTGTACCAACGTTTTCCCACATTTTCAATTACTCTTTCCCATAGGCTTTCAAAATTACCATTAACTTATTATGTAAGGATTTATTATTCCCCAAGGTAATGTATGCCATAAAGAAAAAGTACCACCAACTCTCATTTAACATCTTGTCAGTCAAAGAATCAACGTTGTCTATCAAGAAATGAAAGCTGCTAGCAGAAGATATAATAATGATGGGGAGAACATGCAAGTGACCTTCATTTGTCCAACAGAAGGTCAATGATGATTAGATAATCAAAAAATAAATAACAGGCAGAAGGAAAGCAGACAGACAGGAAAGGGACTTTTAAGAAGGTAAGTCAACTTATGTATTCAAATATGTGTTACTCTGCTCTAATAAATAATATTTGGAGCTTCAGGGAATGGTATAAATATAGTTGGGCTCGAAGAAATGACTGTATTGATTTCTACAAAGAAAATCCAAAGCCTAATGTTTAGTCTCATTATGCAAATAGGGAACCCCACCAATAATTAAATACTTTAATAATAAAAATTATACTATTTTGTCGTTGAAAACAACTTGTGGCAATTTCTTCATACCATTTTCCCTGTTTCATGTATTACCAAATAATATTCTGAGAGCAACAAAAATTGATAACCTGTCAGAACACTGTCCAAGTATGGGGTCATATGAGAATTCTTAGTGCTGGGAGAAAACTCCAAGAAAAGAAGAAAAGAGTCCTATGACCTCAGTTTCTTTGAAACATAGAATTTTTCTTGGGATATGTTTTTGTGTTCCTCCCAGGTATAGCAGATAGAAGTGTATTTACAGCTGCTGTTGTTATTTGTATGCGTTTGTGGGAAAAAAAAAAACATGCTTTTGCCACAAGTGTCTTGTACTTGTGATTGAACATCTTACTCCTGTGATTGTCTTAACCCTCAGAGTACCAATTGGCTGATGCTCTGAATAAAGTTGACTATTGCACCAGACTTTAGTGTGCCTCATTTTTAAGCCACACTCTCCCAGGTTCAAACCGCCAACTAGAGCCATAAATAGTAGTGACCCGGAAGGAGAAGTAATCAGAATTAGTCTCTCCCTCCTTGGTGTCTCCTTTCTCTGTTGCCACCATAGAATACTCCTCTCAGAATAATCACAATGGCTATGTGTTTCACCCTGGGATGTCAGCTATGAGGGAAGAGAAAGTTTCTGAACTCAGCTGCAAATCCAAGGCTCCATGTGATGGCCAGGCCAAGTGGCACGATCTCCAAGCAGCCAACAGTTGTTCCCTTGGTACCATTATGTTAATTATTTCTATTACCGCATTCTGTCTTTCTTTTTCCTACTGAGTGAACACAGAACTATAGCCACTTAATAAAATACTAGGTTATGACTATTTATTGGTAACTAGTTTTTGAACTGAAATACAGCTCTTTGATCTTAAAAGTATGATCTGTTTTAAGAATGGAAAAACAAAATTCCATAAAAGAAAAAAGAACAAAGAAACCAAGGAATGTATTAATGGATTTAAAATAGTCTAACTTAGGTTAGATGATAATGGCACTTTATATTTGCATATAAAATGTAAGGATTTCAATCATGGTGTATTAAAAGAGATTTCTGATCAAAGATCTCATCTGTGAAATATAAAAATTAAGCCTTTGAACATCCCTTGGAGATTTGAAGTCATTCATAGTCTTCATTTTTCTATTGATGCTGGGGATATTCTTCAGGATTTTTGTATAAAAGACTTTGTCATCTAAATTTCTAAGAAGCAATCACAAAAATAGCTGCTATATTAGATTTGTTAGCTATAGTTTGACCCTAACCTGGGATAAATGCAAAAGCTCCATGTTATGGCTTGTNTGTTTATTCCTAATTAAGTATCTTTGAAAAGAAAGAGGCATAAATTTAATTACCAAGTGATGACAACCATAATCTGCTATTTTAAAATGGGAAAAATTAGAGTGTATTTGTAAAATGTGGTTGATGATAACACTAATTAAATTCATCCTAAGTTCTCATTATTTGTTGAAAAATTTATCAACAAATTTAGCTATGTATCCTGTATGGTGCCACAGATGCTTTATAAATGTTCTTCTGTGAATGTATAGTGAGTTATATATCACATAAATTATCATACATTGCTGATATTATATATATATATATATATATATATATATATATATATATGTGTGTGTGTGTGTGTGTGTGTGTGTGTGTGTGTGTGTGTGTGTGTGTGTCTTATTTTGCACACACTTACATGTAATTTACCAAAGATAAAGTCCCAAAGATCTCTGTCTTACTTATATATCAGAGATTTCTCATGATTGTTTGATATGCAGTTTTGAGAACAGAAGCCTTCCTTGGAAAAAGTGTCATAGTAACTACACAGCAAAATGGAAGAAACAAAGTCCTTAATCAAACAACAAAAGGACAACGTCTGAGGTGTACAACTGTGACTCTGACTTACTCCCTAAACTTTCTGCAGTATGGAGCCCTATCTTTCACAGTTTATTTCTCTCTCCATTTCTAAGTAGGAAACTCTGTGTCTGCATTGGGTAAACCTTAGGTCTTCTAAGGAACGGGTGAGAAAGCCGGGTAAATATCTACTGGTTCTGGTCTCATTGTTAGAACTAATTATAAACAGCAATTTATAACATAAGCCAATAAGATTGTCATGAATGTAAACTGTAAATTATTTGTCATCCTCATATTTCTGTTGATTCTAGTAAATGGACAGAGATATTAAGTAAAGCTTTCTTATGCATGTGGAACATTCTCTACAATTAAAAGACATTAAAGATTTTTCTCATCTTATTTTTCTAATAAGATAGTCATGGCTTTCAAGGTAAATGACAGACAAACACAGCTGCTAAGTGACTTTCTTTCTTATCACATGACAAAATGTCATTAATTTATATTACATTACAACTATCTTTCCGTGTACACTTAGCTCATACTCTGGTTTCCTCTTTTTAGTATGCCACTCCTCCTCTTTAAGCAGTCAAATAATTAGGACAGAGATTTCATAACTTGGGAATACACAGCTCACCCTTCAACTTGGCATTTCTGGCATTGAGATCCTGTAACATGGATTCCACACAGATTAATCTTCCTGACACCTTCTCCTAGAACTGTATTTCAATAATTAGCAACCTTGATGAAAACTTTAACAGATTTTTTTTTATTATTTTTAACATGGAAGGAGTCAAAGAAGAAATAACATTAAGCCTAAAGCATCAACATTTTTTAAAGAAAAAAAATCAAATACATTATAATTCTTGCCTTTCATTTGATAAACAACTGCTTATTCCAATTTGGTCAGGTTGTTGAAAGTCAAACATCAAAACAGCAGATAAGTTACAACCCATAAATTGTTTGCTTATAATTAAAACTGCAAGCAATCTTTCGACTTCTTAAGATTCAAGATTATAAATGATGCCACTGTTAACCTGTTTGCTAAGGTAGAATATTTCATATTTCCTGAAACCACACTGCTGATTTTATTTTTGTTATAAATGCACAGTCAGCATATTTTCAGTGACTTAGCAGACAGACTGCTGGGTACATAGTACTGTACCGAACATAACACTTCTGCAGACAACTCATATTGAAAAGATTAGTCTTTCGTAAGAGTGGCTGGATGACCTCATGGATAACTCTACTCTGTTCAAAATCTTTCTAACATGGATTTGCCTGATCCTCACATTGACTAATGAAATCATCATTTTTTTCTCTAATCATTTCATAAGTGATGAAAATCACAGGACAAACTTGGAGTAAGAAAAAAAATTATTGAGTAGTTGGTACAGACTAGTATTCTTCCAGATATGCAAATTCTGCTTCCAAAAATAAGCAGGGTTCACACAAAATAAGAGCTTTGCTTTATAGTTTATAAGTTAATGGAGAAGGAAAAATTAATGGCATAGATTTTCCTTCCTGTTACATTATGGTACGTATTTCTTGCCCCAACGTTGTAGAATTCTCCCAACACAGAATGCATGCCTTATCTTTGTTGTCTTATATGATGTGTGGTAACCTCCATATAGATATCATCAAAGACACATGGCCACAAGCCTGCTCACTTAACAATGAAGCATTTGTTAATTATACAGCATACATATGTATATAAAATTTCAAGTCTGTCTCCATGAAGCCAACCACATGATCATGGAAAGTATCGACTTTCTCCAAGTTACATGTGTGTCATGGGTGCTTATCACCCATAATATTAAGATTATTTTAACATGAAGATATAAGAAAATTAAACTCTGGTTTTTCTATCATATCTCATCACTCTTAGCTTGGTGATATGGTAAATGTTGCTACAGCATTTTATTAAGACCAATAATTTTAGAAATGAAACCAAATTTCCATCTGCTTACATCTATTTCCTTCAGATACCCAGAGAAGTCATCAGAAAATTACTATATGAAACAAGATATTTATAAGAAAGAGTCATTTAGAGAAACTTTATGTAATTAATCACAAAGTAATAAAAAGAAGCAACTAAAAATCCTTCCGTGGTTCTACTAAAACAGTAACAAAATCCAAAAAAAGCACTTTATATAATTTTCACTTTATTTTGTTTATTTTCATTGGTTTTTTATTCCAAATAAACTTCATTAAATTAAACAATAGATGTTCTACCATTGAGTTTGATTGATTCAGTAAGTAATTTTATCCAACTTTTTACTGTAGATATCATTAGCTTTAGCATAGAACCCAATTTATAGATTTTTCTCAAAGCAAGAAATATATAATTGTGATTTACAAATATTTAATTTATCCTCACTTTGTACCAGGAGTCATAATAAATTCATAAATATATGCACCACATCTCCAGGGAAATGTATAATATTTTTTTATGTAAGTAACTCAAGTAATTTAATTAGTAAGAAATAAAAAATCCACAAGTATATATTTTGGAAAAATGAACAAATTTGTTCAAAAGAATTACAGTTTAATTCTATTTCTGTATACGTGACAATCTAGTATTTCCATAATGCTGTCTTGAAAGAAACATCCATCTGTACATACCTCTGATCTTCTCTCTAGACTCCTGTATGCCCACCGGCTTCGATAACACCCTAGTTTATCTGATGCTGGTTTTACCATCTTTCCACTCTCACTCACTTCCTATGTGTACTATATTGCAAGTCCATAAATCAGAAGCATGTGCTTAATTATGATTGTTCTTCTCTCTCTTTTTGTTTTTCACAAACCAACAATCCTGCTGTGCTTGGATGTCTATTGCACATGTTTGAAGTTTATTATACGTTAATAATTGCCATTGTAAAATTCATCCCTCAGTTCCCTTGTACACTAGTGCATATGTTCATATACATGTCATAGCTACTCGACTTTTCTAAAGCGATATTTTCAACTTTAAGAAATTGGTTGATAAAGCATATGAGGCCTAAGTGCATTCAAATTCTGTTAACAACTCCTTGGATTTCCTTGGAAATTTTGTTCAGCCTATTTTAACTCGGTGACAACATCTGTTGAATATTTTAAGCAGATTAGGAACAAGTTCGGTAATGCATGTAAGAAAATCACCAATGTAGTTAGCAATCTTAACGTTTATTAATAACCATATTTCTAACTCATACATGAATATCAATTCCAACATGGATCCTTCTATGGCTCCACAGCACCAGTTACACCAGTAACCCTCCAGTCTTGGTCCCACTTATATCACTTGCAATGCATTGCTCTTATGCCTTTGCATAGCACTATATTATAAGTTTCCCTGGAGGATTAGTGCATGTATTTATGAATTTAACATGACTCCTGGTACAAAGTGAGCATCCAATAAATATTTGTTAAACACAATTGCACATTTACAAAGTGATCAAGAGGTTTTGAGACATCTTATTAATATACCAAAAGATGAATAAATGAATAAATATGTGAGTCAATTAACACTAAGTAAAAAAATGTTTATGACAGGAACTATGCTAGATGCATACTAAAGGAAATCCTCATGAGTTTGTGAGGTGATTAATGTCATCTGCAATTTACAGATGAAGTCCATGCAAGTGAAAAAGGTTATAGCCTTCGAAGTGAAATGTCAAATGAGGGAAAATATTGAAAGTTAGGTGTGGTGGCCAATGGCTATACCCTGATGCTTCAGATGTACTTAGGCAAGAGTATAACAAATTCAACACCAGCCTATGCTACATAGGGAAATCTAGTCTCCAAAACTCAAAGAATCAAAACTGAATTATGTTTTTAAGTCAAGTTTTTAGAAATACTTGTCAATTCCTTTTTATGACCAATCACAAATTATGACCCAAAGTCTGAAAATAGCCCTCAAACTGTCTTGCAAACCCATGGACAACTATGGTCTTACAATATTTCTGGACTCATATCATTAGATTTTATAATAGTCATGAAGAAATTCATAGGATGGGAAGGGCTGAGATCATTGGTTTAGAAGACCATCTTTCTATTACTCAAGATATTTTCTTAAATAGTGTTTCCTGCTTTACTGAGCATCAGACTGATTATAGCAAGAGTGCCCAAGCTAGGAATATATGAATAATACAACTTACATTGCATTTCAAGACTATAATACAACTAGTTAATGTCATACCTGCTGGGAGACAGCCCTGGTGATGTCCTGATCTCTCAGAGGAGATAAGGAGTCAGGCACAGTAGTCAGTGGGGAATCTTGCAACCTGACTGACTGGCAGTCAAGGTGCTTCTTTATTTATACAGCACTCAGTAGCCAGGGATAGATTTGTGTTGTTCCAAAACATAGATCACATCACTTTTCTCTGGAGACATGTTTTTAACTTCCTCTTGGCCATAAGTTTAGTCATCATTGATAAACAGTGAGAGAACAGCGTTATCCTTTACAATCATTTTCCCTCATCAACCCCGTAACCCAATATTTAAGAATCTTGTGGTTTTTAAGGGCACTGGACAGGAAGAAATTCTCCAAGGTAGCCTGGGCAGATTGCCATGTCCCAAGCAATGAATTATCAGCTTTTAATGATCAGAGGACTAGTTGTCTTTAGGCCTAAGGAAAGTCTGCAGGCCAAAGCTGTTGCAGTTAGTATTCAATTTCTGCCATAATATAATGTTTATATATGTTTATATCTTATGTCTTTGTAGAATTTATTTTTGTCTAATCTTGGTATTCTTTTGTTCCTTGGCCATATGGCACCACAGTGGCCCTGTATGAGATCACTTTTCTATGAAAGGGAGTCTCAATGCTTCATTCTTTTATAATCAATTCATACCATTCTTTGTCTATCGGTATAAGCCCCTATTTAGGGCAGAGATATCTCTGGCCAATCTCACTTGGTTGCTGTATCTTTTCCTCGAGGGACAATCCATATGCAGCCACTGATTTTCCGTGCTACAGTGTTGCCTGCATGTATAGTAGGAAGAGGCCTTTACATTGCTCTCTGGCTGACTCCTGTAGCCCAGTGAATCTCTTTACCATTGTAAGTTTACTTTTTTCTGATTATCTTGTTCCTGAGAAAGTACAGGAGCAGATGTTCTAAAAGTATCTTGAAGACCCTCATAAAGACATCCCTGGCATCTTTATTTTGAGACACATCCTTCAGGGTGTAAGGAAGACCTTCAAGCAGGGCCAGATAAGGATCTCTTCCTAGAAGCAGGAGGGTTAGGGTAGTTTGCTCAAAACTTTCCTGGGAAGCTTCAAAGCTGTGCCATTGGGAGAAGGCATAAAGGATTCCTGAGAAACATTCCATCTATCCAATATCCCAAGTTGTACAAATATGAAAATCCTCCCCCAAGCATACAATACATGGATATGATGGCAAAAAGTAGAACACTGCATTATAGAAATTTCATCACTCTGCTCCACTTTGCTGGATCTTTCTCAGGCAGCTGTGCTGGCTTTATGACTTTTCCCTGATCCCATTATCTGGCTATGCCAGATACCAGTTTTTCCAAGCGAAATGTAGCTATAAAAGTTACTTGGCTAAGTAATTAATAACTGGATAAGCAATTTATAAGTGGTTATCCCAGTGAAATAAAACACTTGATTTCTAAGAACCACTTATTCATAAAAAGGAGATGTTAATTTTTATGACCTACTATGTTAAGACATATTATGTTAAGACATATTCACAGAATTATGTTTGAAAAGGCTTAGTAGTTGATGGTTAATGTTAGTTAATTGGCAAAAATTATTCTTTAAATATTTTTAATTTTACAACATATCTCCCTATTTTTTTCTTCTCTCCTACCCATTTTCCTACAGGTTCATGGCCTCTTTTTCATCAACTGTTATTGTATCCATATATGTACATATATACTTAGGTATTTCAAATGTAACCTCCGAAGTCCATATAATGTTGCATAAGTGTATGTTTTGGAGGGCTGAAAGTTAAAAACTGGACAACAAATTAATGTGTTCTTTCCTGGGGAATACAACCTTTCCCATTCCCAACTTTCCTCAGTTGGCTATATTTCTTTTGCAGTCTTCATAGCTTTTCAACAACATTGTAATGGGGGTAGTTGTTCTAGCTGGCCTAAAAAATCATTTACAGTATGAAAATTCTACATTTTAATTCTTACGGATAATTCATGCTAAAAAACAAAAATTTCAAAAACCTTAATGAACTAAATGGAAAATGTGCTCTTAGGAGAGCCTTAGAAAATACTGTTTGGTTTGCTCAATAAAATAAGCCCATTTTATATTTGCTTGACCTTGATCTGTCTTTGAAAAGTCCTTTACACGTTTTCCCTTCAACTCTGTTATTCTATTTCTGTTATCCCCCTGTTTTCAAATATCCTCTGCCTTCAGAAGGTTAAAGTAATGCCATTTCCAAAGCCTTCTAAACTCATTCCTTCTACAGCTATTGAACACTTCTCACACTTGTTTGATGTAGACATGAAGTTTCTCTAATTCACAATTTAGCTCTTCTAAATTCCCTACAAGCTGCCTAGGATGTCTTAATGGAGCCCCATTTCTTTCTTAGTTCAATGATAATGAAGTCTGGTTTTTTTCACACACTATAGTTCTTACACAGAAACGAGTCTCTGATGATAACGTCTTACGGTCATGGAAACAGCAAGACTTGAAGTCACAGTGTGCTTCAGCCTGCATGCCGCATGTAGGTTCAAGCCCGACTTTGTTTTGAGCGTACTCTACATTTCTCCTGAAGTTGCTATCTTTGTTAGGGTTTCATTGATGGGAAGGGACAAGGAAACTCTCATAAAGGAAAATATTTACTTGGCTTACAGTTTCAGAGATTCAGTTATCATCATGGCAGGAAGCATGGCAGCATTTAGGTAGCCAAGAGTTTTACACCTTGATCTGCAAGCAGCCGAATCTATCTTTTGCAGGCAGCCTGGAGGAGACTATCTTCTGCACTTGTAGAAGCCTGAGTATAGGGCCCACAAAGCCCACCTACACAATGACACACTTCCTCTAACAATGTCATACCTTCTCTAATAGTGCCACACCTTCTAATAGTGCCACTTCCTAGAGCCACACATGAAAGCACATGAATCTATGAGGGCCAAATGTATTCAAACCACCACAGTAGCCTTTCATCTTCCCTTTGCTCCTAAATGGTTCTAAGAACCTGTAATGTCTGTTGCAAACACTACTGACAGGCACTAACTTATCTTTGTCTGAAGGAACTCAACTTGGATTTATGGAGGGCTTTCCAGAGAAGCCTGCCTTTTGAGTATTCAAAAAATATTTCACAAGCACAAGATATTGAAAATACTTGGGTACATAAAGTCTGAACTGTTTATTTATAGAAGGGGAAGTGGTTATATTCTGAAAATATTAAGTAGGAAAGAAAAGTAATGGGGTAAATCTGAGTGGAGAAAAGTCTAAACCAATAGTGCCATAGGATACTAACTACAAAGTTTTTCTGTAACTGAGGTAAAGATGATTCCCCTTCCTTTCAGAAGTCAGTATAAGGACATGGAGGGGTTAAAATATGTCAATCATGAATAAAACAGTACTGTTGAAAATAGCAAATCATTTAGACATTAGAAAAAAAACCAGAAACAACAACAGCAAAACCCAAAACCAGTGTCCGTGGCTCTCCACCTCGCTTCCAATCATCTAAAATGTCTCAACGCAACAATAAATTATGTTCCATTTAAGCTTTCTTATTGAGATAATACAGAAATACCAAATATGCCAAGTTTCTCCTTTCATTTATTGGTCTTTTAAGCAAGTACATTTGACTAGTTCTATCCATGAAACCCAAGAAGAATCTGTATATATTCCCTAATGTCAATGGCATTACAAATCTTTGCATAACTGTATACTTCTGTCTTCTGTATTTGTTTATTTAGCCCTGGCTCTCCTCATATTCACTCTGTAGATCTGAATGGCCTTGAACTCACAAAGCTCCATTTCCCTCTGCTTCTGGAGAACTGGGAGTAAGATGTGTGCCACTATGCTCAGCCGCAGTGTTTTTCTTAAGTAGCTCTTTGATGTGTTGAACTTTTTTCGAATGGTAACATGTTCTTGGAGCCTTAAAGCACTAAGCCCCAGGGGAGAAGAGCCCTGCCCACTGGTGTCCTCAAGACTGCTATGAAAAAACTCCCAAGAGTTAGCCTTGAGAAACAGAGGCATCTAGATTGTAAGTCACAGAGCAGTTGCCTTTCCTATTAAGTCTAATCTGCCCAAATTAAAAAAAAAAAAAAAAAAACTCATGTTAGGGTATAAAAACAAGAGAGAATTTAAAAATAGTTGATTTTCTTCAGAAGAAAACTGTTATAAACACTAATTAACAGGCTATTTTCTCTTCCAACAGAATCTTCTGCTTTCCCAAGGACAACTCACTAACTTTGGTAGGATCAAAGCATACACTGAACTGCTGCTGCCCAGGCCAAATATTTAATGACAGATGTGTGTTTTTAACTACCCTATAAAATTCACTCACTCGGATATTGACATATGATGATACTGATGACCAAGATCTGCTTTATAGTTCTAAAACACAAAAAGAGACATTGCAAGGCATGCTACAATTCCAGTTTGGCTTTTAGATTTGTTTCCTCCTTTAAGATCACCATTAAAATGTCATCTTCTTAGAATATGTTGTTTTTGCAGAAAAATGGGACTTTACTCTCTTATGTTTGATCATTCCAAGTGATCCAGACAGACTTATTCCCACACTGTGTCTTTTGTACAGCTATCTAAAGCAGAGGAAAGTAAGATATGCTAAGCCACAGAGGCCCATCCTCAGCATTTATAGGTCAAGTCATGTACAGTGACCCAGCTCAGAGCAGACATCCATCCGTTTCCCACATTAGGGTAAGGCAGTGGGATCAAGCATTGGAGGCTACCCTGTGCTCTAATGAGAACTCATTTCACAAAGTAACATAGGAGGAAATAAAAGAAAACCTTTAAAAGCCTAGTCACTGTCAAGATTGTGTTCTCTCTGGCTGGGTTTTTGGGATGATAGGCGCACAAGAAGAATGCCAGTGGCGATGTGTGTTTCTAAAGCCGGGGCGGCATGAAGCTGAAGACTGTTCAACTGAGTGTGAATGGACTTCGCTCAGCTCTGTGGGAATGCTTTCAGGTTCATCTCCCAGTGACTGTTAGCTTTACGGCTAATTGGTCTAGGCCGATAACTCCCTTTGTCTTTCCACACAAGTGATTCTTTCAAAGAAAAGTAAGGAACACATTCATAAAGTCACCCGACCAACCAGTTTGGTTAAATGGCAGCATTTATATTGCCATTCAAGTGACTTCAACAAACATCTTTGTAATTGCCAGTATGAACTTGACCTTGAGAAGCAAAACCCTTGAGGATTACCTTGGGCATTGTTCGGGACTGTATCATCCGCCACCCAGACAGCAAAAGGAGTGGGTTTATCACCACACTGTTTTCACATCCTGTTTTCAGGACGATCAAACATTTCTCAGGGCCATTTCGGAGGTGTCCCTTTCTTGGCTGTATTATAGCCTAAGAATGACTGTTTATTTAGACAAGTGTATTTTATAACTTGTCTGTTCAGTAAGTTTGGAACGTGCTACCATTCTGCCTACATGAAACATTTTACTTTCTCTATACTCACACAAAAGAAATTATGGCCAGATCTGCCAACATTCTGTTCTCTGAAAACTTGCTGAATAGAAAAGTCTTATTCAATGCCATAAAGAAGAAAGGACATTCAAAAACAACATTTTCAGCCTGTGGGACGGAAGCCAGGACAGACCTGAAGTGTTTATTCAAAACAGTGATCCTCTAAGGAGCTCACCTGAGAAAATGCATTTGTTCCGGCAGCTACCGGAATTGAGGGGACCTGCAGCACTTCTGTTTCCTAATCAAGACTAAGGCCTCTTTGTTAGGAGCAAGGCAGCTTCCTTCTCCATCGTTCTACAAATACTGCAAAACTATAAGTCAGATTTGCAAAGAGAGCTATGAACCATCACATTGCACTGAACTTCATTTCCTATAATACCTGCAGATAGAAACTGTCATTTTGAGCGTGCTGCAGTCAATTTACCTTAAGGAAGGAGCATGGTCTCTTTTCAAGAGAAAGTCCTTCGATCATTGCTAGTCACCTTCTGGCTGAGACATGGCAACACTGGGTTGGTTACCTGAGATCTCCTTAGGAATGCAGAAGTTCAGGCCTTCGCCCCACATTTACTCAATCAGAATCTGCGATGTAACAAAATCAAGTGATTTGTAAATCACATTAAAATTTGAGAAGCACTAGACTAAACAACTTCATGCTGACTCCTCCAGAGCCGACTGGTTTTCGTGCTCATTGGATCAATGAGTCAGATTCTTACAGAGGAAGGCTCCTAAGTGCATTAATTAATGCAATCAAAACATGAGCAGCTCCTGTATGCTGGACGCTTGGCCAGACTGCTCAAAGCATGCAAAGATTTTACTTTAGCAGAGCCTTGCTAATAGCCTTAAGCAAATAAAATGCATGCTTTCTAAAGAAATGTTGATGTCTTAGTCTTGTTAAATCTTTGCTGGCTCTGTGCAATTTAACCGGTTGGAGAGCCTGGGTCCACAGGATTTCTTGTAACTGTGCTGCATACCACAATATGTCTGAGTGCTTCTCCTGTCCACATAGGTCGATGTTGCTATTCATGAATAGTGTGAATTTACAAGAGTTTAATAGTCATCATTTTCTCTGCATATCTGTTTCCAGATCAATCCCTCAGGAAGAAGCATTAAAACATTTAATTAGCAACAGAGAAAATAAGAAAATAATTGAAAATTTATGCTTTCTAGTGAGGGTGAGTTCTAGGTGAAAAACATGTAGCTATATTATTTGAGAATTAACTTGTCACCTTATATTCACCTTGCAACTATAAAAGTGCACAAAGAGATTTGTGTGCAAACTATAAGATAAACTATAAGGAAAAGTCATGATGACACCTGTACATAGAATACATATGATATTATTATCCCAATTAATATGTAAATATTAAGTAACAGGTTTATTCATTAAGAAATCTCAGTCTGACTTCTGAAGGAATACATAATTAGAAAATAAAGAGAAATAACCTCTACATATCCACACAAACATAACATACCTGAAGTTGCCTGAAGTTGGTGATTTTAATACTTGTCAAGGGAAGAATTAGCCATCTATTATATATATAATATATCTATTATATAATATATATAATATAATATATATAATATAATATATATTATATATAATAATATATAATATATAATACATCTTTATATATAATACATCTATTATATATATATATATATATATATATATATATATATATATATATATATTTCTAAATTAGCCTTTATTTCCCCAGATCTGCTAAGGATAGCTTGGAACTTTCTTTAATTGTTGCTTGGATCCTCCGGGATTGTATTTTGATTCAGAAGCTATGACTTTTGTAATTTAATAAGGTTACATTAAATGTCTTTAGGCTATAAGAACACAAGGAACAACTGCCCAGCCCAGTGTAGCCTTGGTGGGAACAGAGTGACATGGTTCCTGCCCCTGAATAGGACCCTGATGTCAGCCTCCACAAGTGTCAATGGCTGCTGTGGGCATAAGGCTTGTTTGTGTAGTAATGTACATATTTTTTTGGAACCACTAGCAGTGGAGGACTATTTCCTTTGAGGAAAGTCCTCCAAGCTAACATTAATGACTCCATGACAATCAGACAGCAGAAGTCTCAGCAAAGTAGTAACATTGGGATATTCAGGACAGCCCTTAAGGCTATGGAAAAGAGCTCTAAGTACATGAGTTTGAAAATATACATTTTCACATCTATGCAAAAATAAGAATGCAATATGAACTATGTGAGGGGCTGCATGAATCTAAAGGAACAAAATCAGCCCCACTGTGAACCAATCTGTCAGAAAATTACTAAGGAAGGAGATAAAGAGATTTAGGGTGTGGTGATCACAGGAGATCCCACCGAGCTAAGGTTTTTTTTCTTTGTGCTTACAAAGGCAGATAGATTCCTGAGTGCAAGATCAGCCTAGGACAGAGCAAGGTTAGGCTCAGGTGTGGTGCAAATGGTAATTTCGGGGCAGGGTTCTACTACCCAGGTAGTTTATCTGTGTTTAACAAAGGCAGAGGGATTGCTGATTTTTGTGTGTGTGTGTGTGTGTGACAACCTTAAGAAAATATATATGCTTCTTGATATCTCCTATAATCGCAAGTAAAACTTGGAGTAAATGATATATACTTCCCAATTGTATTCATTACATTGATAACCATTAGTTACTTAGGCCATATATAAGTAGAGCTGGGGGAGATAACTCAGATGGTGGAGTATTTGACATGCAAAAATGATAATCTGAGTTTGATCCCCAGAATGCATGTAGAGACACCAAGCACCTTGGTATGCACTTATAATTCCATTCCAATGCTGGTTAGCAGAGACAGTTGGATCCCTGGGGCTCATTAGCCAACCAGCTTGTTCTGATCTTCAAGTCTCAGACTAGTGAGAGACACTGTCTTAGAAAACAAAACAAAATAAACAAACAAACAAAATAACAAGGTGCTTGCTCCTGAAGAACAACATGAAGCTGGCCTCTCAGCAAACACATACACATGTAAATACATACAGACCCACACTCAGGAAGCTATCCACAATAAGAAGCACATTTAAGTAGGTGCCAATTATTTACAAGGAAAGAAAGCATCACTTTGTGTGACCATTTGCTCTGATTAATAATTATCCATAGTTAGAAAATGTTAATTTAAAAAAATTCAGCTGGGCAGTGGTGGCACACACCTTTAAACCCAGCACTTGGGAGGCAGAGGCAGACAAACTTCTGAGTTCAAGGCCAGCCTGGTCTACAGAGTCAGTTCCAGGAAAGCCAGGGCTACACAGAGAAACCCTGTCTCAAAAATTCAAAAGTAAGTGATCTTAAAGCAAGATTATTGAATATGTTTTGCACTACAGACCTAAGCAACACTCAAAATAACCACTGTGAAGACTTAGTTTTTTATTTTATGTTGTTCCAGTCTGTCTTGGGCCCATGTAAATGAGCAGTTAAAGTAACAAGCAACCACCATTCAAGTTAAATGAAACTGAAGATGATCTGCTTAAACACACCTTTAATCCTAGTACTCAGGAGAAAGACACAGCTCTCTGTGAATACAGGGTCAGTCAGTTCAACCCAGAGAGGTCTAAGACAGACAGCCCTCAAACATCATAACAAAATCAATCAATCAATCAATCAATCATTCAACCAATCGATCAAACAAACAAAAAAACAAACAATAGCAAAACGATGGCCTCTAGCCTGATGAAAGAGAGGAGCTTATTGACTTTGTTTGACCTTTCCAATTCCAACGCATGCAGTTATACTAAGACCACCATGATGCTTTAATGTACTTGCTGGTCCTTATTTGGTAAAGGTGAACAGCAGGACTGTGATTTAAAGCTCAAATATTCAATATATATTCATGTATATGCAGCAGCAACACAGATACAGATCTTTTGACAGCTGCTGGAGTTGTATGCTCACACTTGTGTAGTTCTCATTGTGAGCCTATCACTGGCTCTGTATACTACTTTCCAACATACAGTCCAATACCAATCTCTATAAACTTAGGTTTCATATTCAGCCATTTTCTTCAACATACATTGAACAACCTTCAATGTTATTCTCCCCTACATATTCTTTTGGGTTTGGCTATAAAATAATAGGGTTATTTGCTTCAAGTCAATCATCTAAGGTCATTGTGAAATGAAAGCATGCAATATTATCGTTTCATGTTATTTTAAGAATGCACAGAAAGTTTTTTTCAGTCAGTAGTTAGAGGTCAAATCCATTCTCCCATTAAGAAGCAATGTAGCCATTTTGAACACAGTTTCCTTTTGTTATGCTGACAGCAATAAAAAAAAAGTCAGAACAGAGTGTTTGAAGATGACTTATTTTCCGGTAGCTAAATACACTTTGGTCTTTGGTCTTTACATTTCTGCTGATTTCTACAATTCTTTACAATTCTGCTAATTGATGATCGGGGTGACATTTGGTTTGACTCTACCTGATACATTTAAATTGTGTTTGTACTCAGGTATTTCCTCTTCTTCCTGTCACTTTGTACATGGAAATGGAACTAATTTACCTGAACTTCCCTTGTATCTATCGTCAGGAGAAAATTATTTCTGAGTACCACACTCTGGTCTTATACAGAAGACTCTTTCTGAATGAATTGGCAATGCTGACCACAAATCGCAGCACCAGAAGTAACAATGGCTTCGTTTTTCAGAAATTTTGTTTTTCACAATACAGGATCAGAAGAGATTAGCAGGTACCCTTTCACCAAGAAATTTGTTGATGGTATTTTCTTAGTTGTCGGGCTTTATCATATTCACATGGTGGTATTTAAACACATTTCCACAATTACCATGGCAAGAAAGGAGGTGAGTATTCAATCATGAGAAACAAGTACTTTCCAACTAATAACACATATCACCAGTTGTCACATTTCATGGTCTAAACAGAGCTAGTTGCCGTAGTTAATCTCCAAGTGACAAACTATTGCAATCTTTATAGATGCCCCATTGGCAGAGAAACAAGTTATCTCTAAACTAAACTCCTGCTGGCTTCAGGGAGTCACCATGTTGGTGGCAAAGACTTTGTTGAAGAATGAGCTTGTCCAGCATATCACATTTTTCATACAGCCTGCTCGAGGGAAATCCTCTGTTGTTCTGTTGCCCATTTTCTGAGACTCTTTTTTCCAGGTTCTCTTTCTCTGCTCCTGGGCACCTATAGTAACCAGGCCTTCTGCATGATGTGGACTTGTCACTAATGGGTGGCCATGCATGGTTCCCTGGGATTTATATAAAACTTCAGTGTACATCCATGGAACTTCACCTCTATGGGAGGAGCAGAATACATAATCTTTCCCATGCAACTATGAGGGTCCATGCTCTCTGTCATGGCTCATTAACCTACCATTTGATGACTGTCATTATTACACATCAGACTTCATTGTTGTATGACTTGTAGCTCATAGTCAGTCTTCCACAATTTAAAATTTTATATACCACTTTAGGTCTTTAGAGAAAACAAGAAAAAAGAAAGGAAAAATAAACCTTTACATTAGCAAACTGATTGTATAGAGAGAACGAATGAGCAAAAATATTACTATTGACTCTATTACTTTTTCATACATTGGGAGGAAACCCCTTTTATGAACCTATGGTATGCTTTAAAAAAAAAAAATTTTAGAAAACTCCATTAAGGCATTCAGTGATTTATGTTTCTCAAGTTTTGTGTACTCTCCCATGAGGACAGTACTAATGAAAGTTCTTCAATGATATCTGAATAGAGAAAGGAGGGTACTTTCAGAATAGATATAGAGAAACAGGGGGATGAGCTAACTCTGGGTGAGTTCTTAATATACCTGTTAAATGGATACATAAACAGATTGCCAAAATATAAATTGGAAAGAATTCAACGTCAACATCCCTAAATACTCAGAGTGGCTGTTTGATTCCCCTGGGTGTCTGTAGAATCTTCTATTCTACTCATATTCCAGAGGCTCTACAAGTTTACAGAGTAATTGGAGATTTACATTGTGACCTTATGTTGTCAGGTATAGGGCTTTTCAGAAGCCACAGAAAGCAGCCATGGTTTCATTCTGTTTCTTAGTATGAGCTGAATTGTGTTTTACAAATTCATATGTTGAAGTCCTGATCACCAATACCTAGAATTTGATTGCATTTTAAAGATAGGGCTTTTGAATGGACAGAATAAGATGAGGTTATGTGGGTTATCAAACCCAAGGGGCTGGTCTTAGTGAAAGGGAAAAGGGCAGGATATGACAAAGCAGACAAGAGAGGGCAGGAAAAGACCAAACAATGAAGGCAACTCTGAGAAGTCTCAGAAAATATAACTAGCTGAGGTATGGAGCTTGTATCATCTCCAGAAGTATGAAACATCAGTTCATATTTGTAAGGTTTCCAGTCGCTGGCATTTCATTAATGTAGCCCTAGCAAAGAAACATATGGATAGGGGGTTTGTGGAGGGGAAACTGGGAAGGAGAATAACAGTTGTAATGTAAACACATAAAATAACCAAGAAAAAAAAAAGAAACATGACATTGCCTGTTTAAGAACAAAGACACGCCTTTAATCCCAGCACTCGGGAGGCAGAGGCGGGCAGATTTCTGAGTTCGAGGCCAGCCTGGTCTACAAAGTGAGTTCCAGGACAGCCAGGGCTACACAGAGAAACCCTGTCTCAAAAAACCACACACACAAAAAAAGACAAAATTTATATAACATACAAACAAAAACAAGGTTAAAATAATACGGATAACCTTATGACCAAATTGAAAGTACATGAAACAAATATGTAACGCCTAAGTTTATAGATTAGTCTGTGCTCCATGCTTTCCAACTAGGACATTTGGATGCTTCTGGAGTCTTTTAATTTATGATGTATTTGTCTATTTATTCACATTTGAAACAAGAAATTATGTGTGAACTCTCACCAAACAAACCCACCATATCATAGCTTAGTATAAAGATACAATATAAAGTAATTAATAAACAAAATGCATACACCTTATGTATTTTCACTATTGAGTGTGTTAGCAAAGTTGCTGTATGTCCCCAAATTCACTTGGAGTTCCTGCTGTAATTGAAAGCCTCTGAACTTAGTCCCTTGCCCTTGCTCACAATAAAACCACATAACTTTATTCACTATTCCAAGGTTTGTTCCCCCATCCTTTAACTTTTGACAGCTTGCTTAAAGTTGTCAAAGCACATTTAGTCTTCATTATCTGCCTTCTCTGCTCTCTTCACAAATGGGAACATTAGAGTGGCTCTTACTTCTTGTTCGTTCGCTCCCGCCTACCCAAACTCCTCAGGTGTTGCTAGAACAATTCAACGCCTCGGAAATTGGTTTCACATTGGACTATCTAGGTTTCTAAAGTCCTCCTAGGCTTACTTAATTTTAGAACTCATGATTAGAAAGTGTATTGGTTCATCACCATCCCTATTCCATTTCCTTACTTTTTGCATATCTCTTTCTGTGGCTGAACTCTCTATCTTTGCTTATGGTCTACCACCCAAGAGTTTTTATTTACACCTGCATGCGGTATCACACATGTTTGTGTAAGTCTCTGTATATCTCCCTCTATTTTAAAGTTTCAACCTAAAACGTTTCAAAGCTCTTTGCATGTGGTTTTTCTTTCCTCGGTGGTTTTCAATGGACTACTGTTTTCTATTTGCTCCCAAAACCAAATAACAAACTGTGTACCAATGTGACTGTTTGTTCCTTCAGTGGCTACTTGTTCTTTAAGTGGAAAAACATTGTGTTCTTTATTCTTGGAGTTTACACATTTTTGAAGGATGTGTTTGGTAGTGTGCATCTTCTTATGAAATCAGCATGGGCTGAGTCAGGCGTTTTTATTTCTTGACTCAAATGTTTTTCTAGTTCAGTAAATTTATTTCTAAAACTTGTTTAATATTTATCACTTTCTCACTAACTCTTGCCCACTGTCATGTTTTCATCGCTGGGCATATCCTCAAAGGACATTTTTGCTTCATATAAATATGATCCCCCCCCTCTGCCTTCCTCTATTGTCTCTCTCTCCTCTCACTCTGTATGTGTTGTAGGTGTTCATGTGTGTGCATGCTCCTATGTATACTGTGCATGCATGTGTACATGAGAATGCTCCTGTGTATGAAGAAAGGAGGTAACATTAGGTGCCCTCCTCCACCTCTTACCACCTCGATTTTAGAGGCAGGGTTCTTCCCAAAGCTTGCACTCATGAATGGGGGTGGGGGAAGCCTGGACAGTGAGTTCTAGTGGTCCACCTGTCTCACTCTCAGCACTGAGATTACAGATGTTTTCTGAAGTATGTAGCTTTTACATGATGCTGGGAACAGGACTCAGGTCCTCATTCTTGAACATGAAGGCCATCTCCCCAATCTTCCTTAGGATTTAATCTTGGCTTCCATGATCTGATGTATTTCTTGTTCTTAAGCCAATTAGTCATAATTTCTCAACACCATCTATTTGGTTATATCAATTTTAAACATGATTTCAGCACATGTGCATGTGGCATGTGTATGTACACAAGTATGTGTGTGTGTGTGTATGTGTGTGTGTTTGTATGTTTGTGTGTGTTTGAAGCATTTGAACATCTTTTAATATAGCCTTCCTTTCTTCTGCCTACCCTTTCTTCTTTTTATATTTGCTATTTTAACTTGTACCTTAAACTTCTTTTTTTGGCAAGTCAAATTAAAAGAAAAAAAATGTAACTTGATCCTTGTATCTCTTGAAACCTTTAAATGAATGGTTAATTTCCATGCAGCACCCCTCAAGCAATGTTATGACTGCAATTCATTTAGAGCAGGGCTTCTTTAAAAGTGAAAGAGTGAACTCATAGTTGATACTGGAAACCAAGCCAACTCCCTGTGACTCAGAAGGCCACAGGTTTTAGAAGAAAGCCTATTGACAGCACTTTCCTACATCAGTAAACGTCCTAACCACATGCTAAGTACTTATCCTTATACACGTAGGTATGTGTAGCTCTCACCTCTCATGAAAGAAACTTCTTTCTGAACAGCAGACAGAAACCATTACAGAAAGCCATGCCTAGTCAAAATTCAGAAACAACTAATCCCAGGGTGCCTAGCCCCAACGGATACATCTACAACACAACACCTACACCTACACACCTTATGCTGGGGCACATTGTGGAAGTGGGTGGGGCTGGAAGGATTGCAAGGGCCAGAGGGCCAGCAAGTCTGCTGTGAGGTTGAGTTTTGTATATATGACAGGGAAGCCCACCTCATAAAACCTCAAATATGTGATTGCCTAAACAAGGCTTGAATGATAACAGCAACAGTTGACATGCCCATGTAGGTGGAAGAAATTTCATGAGGCCTCATTCACCCCTAGATAAAGGAATACAGGAAATGAATGATGAATGAGAGAGGAATAACTGGATTTGCCCAGGGATAACTTAGCTAATTGATTATCCTATACCAAATCATCAACTCAAATATATGTAGGAATGAATATATATATGAAGATGTAGAACTCTCAACCTCTCAACTCCTCTTCCTGCATCATGCCTTCCTGGATGCTGCCATGTTCCTGCCTTGAGGATAATGGACTGAACCTCTGAACTTATAAGCCAGCCCCAATTAAATGTTGTCATTTATAAGATTTGCCTTGGTCATGGTGTCTGTGCACAACAGTAAAACCCTAACCCTAACACATGTCTCTGTGTGTATGATATGAGTGTATAAATAAATAGATAAAGACAAACCACACACACACATACACACACACACACACACACAGAGAGAGAGAGAGAGAGAGAGAGAGAGAGAGAGAGAGAGAGAGAGAGAGAGAGAGAGAGAGAGAGAAAGAGAGAGAGAGAGGTAAAAGTAATACTAAAAGAGACTTCATGAATTAGAGGTGAGAGGCATGTGAGAGAATTTGGAGAGAGGAGAGGGGGTGGGAATAATGCAATTTTAATTGGGTTTTGAGAGGGAAGGAGGAAGAGAGGGAGGGAGGGAGGAAAGACAGAGACAGAGATAGAGACAGAGACAGAGACAGAGACAGAGACAGAGAGACAGAGAAAGGTGTGATCTATTTCCTTGGGTCTAGGCTCTGTGTAGAGAGGGCACAAATGTCAGAGGAGCTTACCATGTAAAGACAGGGGACCAGCTGCCCATCAGAAAGGAGATAGTCTTACAAAGGTTGTCAGAACCTCATATGAATTTGAAACTCCTACTGTGTGCACATATGGAGTGTGCTTTTTCACTGGTGGTTAGTCTACTGGTTGTGGTGAATGTCACATCTGACAGAGGACGCATCCACATGTACACATGAATGAGTTATGAGAGCACCTTATGGTTGCCCACAGAAATGGGAAGAAAGTCTTCACCTAGAAATTGAGTAAAATATTGGAACAGGTGATACCATATGCCTAAGAGGGTCTGGAAAGCTTACTCTTTACATAGTGAGTCCTTTTGGGAGGACAGGAAACCTGAAAATAGCTGCCGCAGTAGACCATAAGTGACTTAGGCATTCATAGGTTTAATGAGTTCACACAAGATGAGGCTTGCATACAAATGGCAGGGTTCAGTGCTTTGAACTTCTCACTGGTATACCGCAGAGACACTGGAACCTTTGGTAATGTGGAACAAGGAAGGAAGACGGGAACTATGTCTCAAAGGCTGCCAGCAACCAGATAGCACATTTTCTGACTCCGTCACAGGTACTCATTTTTATAGTTCTCTCACATACACATCCCAAGTGGGGTTTCCCCTTTCTCCCCTTCCCCATCTCTTCCTTCCACTTTCCCTTTGACCAAGATCCACTCTCCACCCACTTCCACTCAGAAAAGAGCCAGCCACCCAGGAACATCAACCAAACATGGCACAAGAAGCTACAGTAAGACCAGGTACATTCCATCACACCAAGGCTGGATGAGGCAACCCACTAGGAGGAAAAAGATCCCCCAAACCATCAAAAAAGTCAGAGGCAGCCCCTTACCCATGCTCACTCCCACTGTTAGGAATCCCAGAGGAACACCGGGCTTCTCAGCTCTAACATATGTGCTGAGAACGGAGGTCAGATCCCTCCAGGCTCCCCAATCTCTTTGAGTCCCCATGAATACCACTGGTGCCCTTCGCCTTCTATTTATCATAGGAGCCATCGTGAAATGAGTTAGATTCCTTTCAGAGGGATTGAGGTAAAGCGATTCTTGACAAGGAGAATGAATATTGGATCGCCATTATTTCACATGTTATAAACCTTAGGAACTCAATTTAAAAGTCTTTTTATGTAGTCACTAATCTATTAGATCTCACTTTAGAGTGAGATCTCCAGATGAATCAGTGAATAGATGTTTTCTTCCTCTTCTCTTATTACTTCCAGGTTTAATTTCCACTGGTCTAAAAATAGTTGCTTGACAGAAGCTACAAGAGAACATTCCATACTACAGTAAACTTTTATTTATTTATTTATTTATCTATCTATCTATCTATCTATATTTATTTATTTATGTTTAGCTTCCTCCATATTGGCAATTAATGAAAAACACTGTCTCACTTTAAACTAAAATAAAATAGGGCATTAAGAACATGGGTTTGTTTGGTTAGCATGTTGATGTGTTATCATGGGTGTAGCTTCTCTGACATTTAAGTTAACACATAGTATAAAAATAAGAATATAGGTGAGTTTTTTTTCTTGCAATAGGTTTGTTTGGTTTCATTGAGGCTGACTGAGCTGAGGACTAACATAGGAGCCAGGCACTCTCAAGGCCAAGAGGGGAGTTCTGCAGATATATCCCCTTCCCTTCACTAGAGAGAGAAAAAAGAAATATGCAGTGGCAGCAGAATTTAATGGAAAAAGAGACCAGTGACTTTGGATACTGTCATTAAGAAGAAAGCGAATGACACTGAAAGGGAAACTATTGGAGCTATCTGAAATACTCCTCACACCATTTATGAGCGACAAATGTTCATTACAGTCTCTTGTCCCTTCCATAGTAGGAGTCAGGTGATGCAGAGGTGCTGGTGGGCCACTCCTTCCCAACTTATCAAACAGCTATAGACACACAATTTTCAACACCTTCTCCTTGATCTGTGTTGAAGAGTTTTATAGCTGACTACCTAAAGAACATATAGAACGTGTTCATACCATGTGCTGTGTCTGTCTCCTTCAGCTTAGGCAGTTCCTCGCTTCTAGCATCGGTACACCAAGATGGGCTTCCCTTGTCTTCACCAAAACGTGTCTCGACACCAACATGAATAACACATGAATGCAAATCCCGCAAAGGCATGTTGATATTATCATTGGGAAAGAACGGGTGTTAGTTTTTATTTTCTCAATCAGTGTGTACTTCCCAGTATCCCAAACGTACCTCTGTACCTCTGCAACCATGGTCATATTCTCCTTTAAATTATAGTGATTCGTGAGAACTCAGCATCGGGTTTAACAGCTTAAGAGCCTAGCAAATGATGTGAACACTGGTTTTCTCTTCCCCACATGCCTACAAGGAAGACAATGTGATATTAGGATGAAAGTTTCCAAGTTGAAGCTATGAGAAGTTCCAGTTGCATAGCAGGCATTGCTAAACTGCTTACATGTGTATGTTTCAGTTACTTCAAAGGTCAGTGCCATCATGTCTAAATAGAGAAGTCAGGTATCATATGTCTAAAGCTCATTTGGCAACATTTTCCTGTCTCTATCTTGCTCACGTTGCCTTTGGAAAACTGGTGTCTTCTTTTTGTCCCTTTTTCTCCTTCAAGGTTAGTCTTTAGCTTGTGAACTCCTGTGAGTGCAATGGGAGAGAGAAAACAGTCAGGACTCTGCACAAAACTGTTTTTGCCTTTGAGATTTCCCCTCTGAAAAGTAGGAGGGAAAATAAACAGAGCATTTCACCTTTGCTCAGAGTATTCTAATATTTTTCACAGATTTAGGGAGACTGGCAAGATTTATAAGAGGTTTGGAATTCTTTCTTTTGAAAAAAAAATCTAATAAAATCCTAAAACCAGTACTTTTTTTTTTGAAGCAAGGTTTCATAAAACAGGGTCAACACCTCACATGGGTGCACATGCAAAAAGTAGGAACCAACTGTAAGTTTACACAGATACCTGGTGATTGCCATGTTTTCCTTAGCTGTTTGCTTAACTCAAACTACAACATGTGGTCCTTTGGTTTTGTTTGATTTTGTGATTATTGCAGGCCTAAAACACTGGGTGAATGCTTAGGACAAAATTCCTCTCCTCTGTGGCCAATGTAAAAAAAAAAAATTACGTCTATTTTTTTCTTGTCTTAATTATATTTCTAAAGAACTCTAAACTATAAGTTGCAAATACCACTACCTTAAATTGTCAAAATACTTTTTGGGAAACATAGGGGGAAAAAAAGGTATCAAAATAGATATTTTTTATTCATTTTGAAAACAAACTTATCTATCATACAATATGTCCCATCCAGTTTCCTGTCCCTCTACTCCTCCCACCCCCGACCCCACCCTACCATCCATTCCTTCTCTGTGTTTCCTCAGAAAGGAGCAGAACTTCAGGAGACAACAAGCAAACAGGACAAAACAAAAATACAATAAAACAATGCAAAAGCCCAAAGCCCTCACAACAAGTCTGGACAAGGCAACTCAACAGGAGGAAAAGATTCCAAGAGCAGGCAAGAGTCTAAAGCACGCCCACACCCACGCCCACAGTTAGGAGTCCCACAAAAACATTAAGCAGATAGCAAGAACATGTATTCAGAGGGCCAGGTGCAGATGCCTGAATGCCCTGTGATTCGGGCTTTAGTCTCTGTGAGACCATATACACCATACTTAGTTGACACAGCGTGCCGTGTTCTCCTAGTGCCCTCCATTCCCACTGACACAAACTATCTTTTTGCCCCATCTCCCTTGGTATTACTGAGTTCATAAGAGGAGAGATTCTATGGATACCTTCCATTTAGGCTCTCTCTCTCTCTCTCTGAATAGTCTGGCTGTATGTCTCTGCATCAACTCCATCTGCTTTCCAAACAGACCTCTCTGATGACTACTGGACAAGGCACTGATCTATGAGTATAACAGAATTTCATTAGGAATCATTTTACTAAAAATTTTAAAGACGAGTTGTGTTTGGTTTTTCCCTGTGTCTCTTGGATATCCAGTCTCAGGCTCCTGGCCACTCAAGCTGTGGCAGGCATGGCCACTCAAGCTTGTGGAGGGGGGCCTCATGTTAAATCAAACACTGGTTTGGCTACTCCTACAAATTTTGTGCCATCATTACCCCAGCACATCTATTAGCAGGATAGATTGTAGCTAGAGAGATTTGTGGGTGAGTTAGTGACCACATTTCTCTTTTAGTAGACTATAAAGTACTAGAACATAGGGGTGAGGGCTTCATGCAGGAACCAGAACGACACCACTACTTTCAATGAGCTGGGTGAATATTGTCCTCTGCAATGAAGCCACACTCTCAGTTTGCAACTGTCTGTCCTAGCATCAGCATACACTGTTCAGTGATCTCTACAAGATCTCCTCAACCAATAATTCAACCAAAGGCACCTTAGTCCAGTCACTGGGAGACTTGCCTGGTTTCAAGAGATGGCCAGTTCAGACTCCATATCCCTCCCATTACTAAGAGACTTAACTACAATCTCCTTCACAGATTCCATGACATTTCCACCAAACGGCTGGAAATGACTGGCCCCCAAATTAACCTCAATACCAGCTGTCTATAACTGTCCTCTCCCCTTCCATTCCAAACCCACTCACTACCATTCCCATCTGCCTTTAGTCTACCTGTAAAACCTATTGTATTTACCCTTCCCAGGGAGAACAATGTGTCCCACCTAGAGCCCTCCTCTATACCTAATGTCTTTAGGTTTGCAGAGTGAAGCTTGAATATAATTGCCTTGATGGCTCATATCCACTTATAAGTAAATACATTCAATATTTGTCTTTCTCTGTCTGGTTACCCCAGATTTTCTTTTTTTATAGTTCATTTATTTGCCTGCAAATTTCCTAATGTCCCTTTTTTAGGTCAATGACTAAATATGCGATTGTGTAAATATACCACATTTTCTTCATAGATTCTTCAGTTGAAGGGCATCTAGATCATTTTCAGTTTCTAGCTATTATGAGTAAAGTAGCAATGAGCATAATTGAGCAAGTGTCCTTGTGGTATGATGAAGTGTCCTTTGGGTATATGTCTCAGAATGGTATAAGTGGGCTTTGAGCTGAGGAACTTCTTGCTATATTGATTTCCATAGTGGCTGTACATGTTTTTACTCCCACCAGCAATGGAAGTGTTTCCCTTGTGCTGCATCCTATCCAGCTTGAACTGTCACTTGTGTTACTGATCTTAGCCATTCTGACAAATGTAAGATCAAATCTCAAAGTAGTTTTAATTTGCATTTCTCCAATGGTTAGGTATGTTGAACATTTCTTTAAGTGTTTTTCAGCCATCTGAGATTCTTCTGTTGAGATTTCTCTGTTTAGATCTGTGTCCCATTTTAAATAGGATTCTCTGGATTTTTTTTATATCTTCTTTCTTTCTTTCTTTCTTTCTTTCTTTCTTTCTTTCTTTCTTTCTTTCTTTTTTTCCTTAAACCATTGGTGTTTTTATTTTTGCTTTTAAAGATTTATTTATTTGATGTATGTGTCTACATCATCGCTGTCTTTAGACATACCAGAAGAGGACATTGGATCACATTACAGATGGTTGTGAGCCACCATGTTATTGCTGGGAATTGAAATCGGGACAACTGGAAGAGCAGTCAGTGCTCTTAAGTGCTGAGCCATCTCTCCAACCCAGTATCTAGTTTCTTTAGTTATTTGTAAAACCACATGGTATTGCAATGAAGACAAATATTGATCAAGCAAATTGAATTGACAATTAAGAAATAAATAGACATGTAGGGACAACTGATGCTTTTTATAATGAAAACAGAAATACACATTGGAAAAAGACAGCATCGTCAACAAATAATGCTGGTCAAACTAAGTATCTACATGTTGAAAATGCAAATACATTCATACTTATCACTCTGGATAAAATTTAAGTCCAAATGGATTATAAACCTCAACATAAAACCAGAGGCACTGAACCTGATAGAAGACAAAGTGTGGAATAACCTTGAACAGATTTGTACAGGAAACAACTTCCTGAGCAGAACACCAAAAGCACAGACACTAAGATAAAAAAATTAATAAATGGAACCTCATAAAACTGAAAAGCTTCTGTAAAATGAAGGACACCATCAATTGGACAAGGAGGCAGCCTAAATAGAATGGGAAACAATTCTTACCAACTCCAAATATAATGAAGGACTAATATCAAAGCAAAATCTTTATGTCAATTGCTTTTGCTTAGCTTATTCCATGCAGTCTGCTAAAGCATGTTGAAAAATGCAAATATATTCATACTTATCACTCTGCATAAAACTTGAGTCCAAATGGATCAAATACCTCAGCGTAAAACCAGACACTCTGAACCTGATAGAAGAGAAAGTGAGGAATAACCTTGAACATATTGGTACAGGAAACAACTTCCTGTACAGAACATTCTCACATTTCTACAGTGACATGCCAACCAGCTTTGCTATGCAGTCACTAAAGCATTACTACCCTAAGAGAGAAAGTAGAGAATTCAATTTTGATTTCTTATTTTGTATACTTTCATCTTAATTTCCTGAGACTCTGAGTCAACAACTATTCTCAATGCAACAAATATATAAAAGTAATAGATTAATTAGAGTTATTCCTATCCTCAAGGAGATCAGAATGTATTTGGGGAGAGGGGAGAAAGCAGGGGAGATGGACAGGGTAAGAAGGAGAGGGAGAGGGAGAGGGAAAGGGAAAGGGAAGGGAGGAGGTGAGGGAGAGAGGGAGAGGAAAAGATACTGTGTGATAGAGTGTAATAATAAGGACAATATATAATTAAATATAATTCTTAAGAAATAAAATAGCAAGGGGCTGGTGAGATGGCTCAGTGGGTAAGAGCACCTGACTGCTCTTCCAAAGGTCCAGAGTTCAAATCCCAGCAACCACATGGTGGCTCATAACCATCCCTATCAAGATCTGACGCCCTCTTCTGGAGTGTCTGAAGACAGCTATAGTGTACTTACATATAATAAATAAATAAATCTTTAAAAAAAAAAAGAAAGAAAGAAAGAAATAAATCTTTAAAAAAAAAAAGAAAGAAAGAAAGAAAGAAAGAAAATAGCAACTGTGCCTGTATTAATCCTTTCATTTATCCTAACTTGAAAACATTCCAAGATCAGTAGCTACAAGTATTTTAATGGAAAATATCTCTCTCATTTGTTCATTTGGTCTAATAAAATAGGTACTCAAAAGCCACAATTTTCTTGTATCTCCTCTCTTGTCTTCCTTTTTTTTTTCTTTTTCTTTCTTTTTTTCCTAACTCTCATTTCTTTCATTATCTCCCAGGAATGAAGATGTCTGTAATATTTCTGTGACCTTGTTAGGTTAGATCATAAGAGAGGTATTATTAATGTTTTTTCATAAACATTCTATCATTGCATGCTAACATGTCTCTTCTCATGGCTAAAGCTTTTTTTTTTAAATGCTTTGCTATCATTAAAAAGGCAATTTCATGGTAAAAGAATATTTTGATGCATCACTAACCTGTGACCTGTGTGTGATATGGTAATTAGTAAGAGCAGCATGAAAAGCCAGGTACCTGGGGAAAAAAGGGAAGAACAGGAAACTGAGGAGGACATACAGGGTATTGCCTGAAAGCAGGTGGATCCAGGAAAATGCCCTCACACAACAGTCTAAAACACAAGACTATTCAGAGACTAACCCACCTGGGGATCCATCCCATAATCAGCCACCAAACCCAGACACTATTGCATATGCCAGCAAGATTTTGCTGAAGGGACCCTGATATAGCGGCCTCTTGTGAGGCTATGCCAGTGCATGGCAAATACAGAAGTGGATGCTCACAGACAGCTGGATGGAACACAAGAACCCCAATGGAGGAGCTAGAGAAAGTACCCAAGGAACTGAAGGGGTCTGCACCCCTGTAGGTGGAACAACAATATGAACTAACCAGTACCCCCAGAGCTTGTACCTCTAGCTGCATATGTAGCAGAAGATGGCCTAGTTGGCCTTCATTGGGAAGAGAGGCCCCTTGATCTTGCAAACTTTATATGCTCCAGTATAGGGGAAGGCCAGGGCCAAGAAGTAGGAGTGGGTGAGTAGGGGAGCAGGATGGGGGGAGGGTATAGAGAACTTTCAGGATAGCATTTGAAATGTAAATAAAGAAAATATCTAATAAAAATAAATTTAAAAGGAGAAAAAAAACACAAGACTATCATTTCAATATGTATAAAATCTGCTTCAAAGACTCTCTATGTTTAACTCATATGATAAATATTGTCTTTAACTTTTGTAAAAAAATTATAAACCACAAACAAGGAAAGTTTTTGAAAATGTAATTTAATACACTTTTAGAGATTAAGGAAAGGGGTCACCTGAACCGCAAAACAGAGCAAGGGTTTATTATCTGTGATGTACATAATCCATTACTTTTTTTGTCTTTTGTTTTTTGGTCTGGTGTTTTTATTTTACTGATTTTTATTTTTCTCCATTTATGTATGTATGTATGTTTGTATGTATGTATGCATGTATACATTTTAACATCCTGACCACTGCCTCCAAAGAATCCCTTCCCCACTCCCTCTCTCTATCTTCTCTGAGAGAGCAGAGCTTCCTGGGTAATAAAAAGTTTTTAATGTTAGTAAAATATTGAAAAAATGGAATGAAAAAGCATATACTCATAAACACGTGCACATGTACTTCTTGATGGCTTAACCTATTCAATTTTCTAACTTTGTAAATAAAGCCAAATAGTGTAGTAGGTGTGTGTATGTGTGTGTGTATGTGTGTGTGTGTGTGTGTGTGTTACTGATGACTGAATCCAGGATTTCACTCATACTACTCAAGTGTTCTACCTCTGACCTACAGTATAAACAACTTCAAAATCAAATTAAGTTAAATTTTCTGCTCAAATCACACTTTATGCTTAAAATAAAAAGCAATGTTGCTTTTTTTCCTTTAAATTGCAATTTATGATCTAGAGAAGCAAGCCATTTGTCAGTGTTACCTAAGTATTGCTGTGTGTGTACATTAAGAACAGTACTATAACATAATATAATGTAATATACTACAATATAGGCATATAGCAATGAAACAGTGTATGATTTTGTAAGAAAAGTCTATTGTCATTTGGGACTTTTAAAGTGATAGCCAAGAACATGGGATTAAATGGAAGAGAAGTAAATAAATAATATAAAAACAAAATTTCTGTCTCAAAATGTGCCTGGGTAAAGCAGGACATCGAACTGAGCCCAGAGCGAAGGAGTGAGTCATTTAGCAACTGACTACAGCTCTGCGAAAATCTAGCTCTCATTAGTCCCTGCAATGTTGTGTCTGCCAATCCTGAGTGTGTGTGTGTGTGTGTGTGTGTGTGTGTTTGTGTATCTATATCTATATCTCTATCTATCTATCTATCTATCTATCTATCTATCTATCTATCTATCTATCTATAATAAAAAAAGGTGTTTCTTAAAAGAAAAAGTTGTTAAAGTTTCTCTCAATTTGCATTCAAAGTAGAGAAAGCAATCCTTTATAAAGCAATTTTACCTATGAACTGTACTGTTGCCATTTCATTTTCAAGTTAAAATACAGACGCATATCTTCTGTTTCTAAAGAGGAATTAAAGAACCATTTGTGCAGCCACCTACAGAAGTACTTTGCACTGAAATATACCCCAAGGAAAGAGAATTGTAGAAGTTATAAAGTCAGATATTTTTCTTTTCCATCATTTCTGCCATCAGTAACAGCTTAGGGAGAAAGCCTTTAACTAAGATTAAAAATATCAAGTGTTCTATTAGATAACTTTGAGTGTAATGAAATCTCAAGGTTGAGTTATTTCATTGCCTACTTTGTCATTCCACTGAATACTTCCCCAGTTCGTGGCATCAATACTCAATGTAAGAAGATGTAAGCAATTGGTGATCACTTGTGACAATTGGATAACCTTACCCTTTCCAAACCTCAAAACACAGATATCTTATTGGAAAAAATAAATAGCGAAATACAGTGCTACCTTAAGCTTAACTTGCATGTTTACAAGTATAAGCTAACCCTGCATTACAAATTTTTATTCTACTATGTTAAAAAGCACAGTTTTATTGGAATGCTCATTTAGGGATGTTTTATGTCACTGAAAAATAATTGATTTAATTACTAGTCAAACAACATCGTAAATTCTCAGAGATAAGAATTCATAAAACTTGGGCCAGTGGTGAGGGATAACAAAAATTCATGTTAATGAAATTCCAAGACAGGCATTATATTTCTAAATGAAATAGTTTCATATTGAAGTTATTTCATATTAAAGAATCGAAATTAAGATGAGTACATCTTGGAACAGAAGTTCA
>NC_034611.1:35863355-35873355 GCF_900095145.1 Mus pahari | reverse complement strand
CTCAAAGAACCGGCTCCTGGTTTTGTTGATTCTATGTATAGTTCTTTTTGTTTCTTTGTTTGTTTGGTTGGTTGGTGGGTTGGTTGGTTGGTTTTTTCAGACAGGGTTTCTCTGTATAGCCCTGGCTGTCCTAGAACTCAATCTGTAGACCAGACTGGCCTCAAACTCAGAAATCTGCCTGCCTCTACCTCCCAAGTACTGGGATTAAAGGCGTGCGCCACCACTGCCTTGCATCCACTGCAGAGTTTTCCATCTATTATCCTTTGTAGGGCTGGATTTGAGCAAAGATATTGTGTAAACTTGGTTTTGTCAGGGAATATCTTGGTTTCTCCATCTATGGTAATAGAGCTTTGTCAGGTACAGTAGCCTAGGCTGTCATTTGTGTTCTTTTAGGGTCTGTACGCCATCTGTCCAGTATCTTCTAGCTTTTAGAGTCTCTGGTAAGATGTCTGATATAATTCTAATAGGTGTGCCTTTATTTGTTTCTTGACATTTTCCCCTCACTGCTTTTAAAATTCTTTCTCTGTTTATGCATTTGATGTTTTTATTATTATGTGACAGGAGGAACTTTTTTCTGGTCCAGGCTATTTGGAGATCTGTAGGTTTCTTAGATGCTCATGGGCATCTCTTTCTTTAGGTTAGGGAAGTTTTCTTTTATAATTTTGTTGAAGAAATTTACTGGCCCTTTAAGTTGGGAATCTTCACACTCTTTTATACCTATTATCCTTAGGTTTGGTCTTCTCATTGTGTCCTGGATTTCCTGGATGTTTTAGGTTAGGAATTTTTGGCTTTTTGCATTTTCTTTAACTGTTGTGTCAATGTTTTCTATATCTTCTGCCCCTGAGATTCTTTCTTCTATCTCTTGTCTTCTGTTGGTGATGCATACACCTATGTTTCCTTATCTCTTTCCTAGGTTTTCTATTTACAGATTTGTCTCCCTTTGTGATTTCTTTATTGTTTCTACTTCCATTTTTAGATCCTGGATTTTCTTTTTCTCTTTTCTTTTTTTTTTAAATTCCTTCATCTGTTTGGTTGTGTTTTCCTGTAATTCTTTAAGGGATTTTTGCTTTTCCTTTTTAAGGGCTTCTACCTGTTTACTTGAGTTCAGTATTTCTGTAAGGGAGTTATTTATATTTCTTAAAGTCCTCTATTATCACCATGAGAAATGATTTTTAAATGTAAATCTTCCTTTCTGGTCTGATGTGGTATCCAGGACTTGCTGTAATGGGAGAACTTTTTTCTGATCATGCCAAGTAGCCTTCGTTTCTGTTGCTTATGTTCTTGTACTTGCCTTTCACAATCTGGTTATCTTAGTGCTACCTGCCCTTGCTTTCTCTGACTGGAGCCTGTCCCTCCTATGATCTTGCTTGTGTCAGAACTCCTCAGAGTCCAGCTATTTCTGTGATGCTGTTATTCTGGAATCCTGGGATCCTGGGATCCTGAAATCCTGGGTGTGTCTGAGCACCTTGGAGTCAAGCTGCCTAGGATCTTGAAATCCTGATGTGACCAAGCTCCTGAGCTCTCATAGTTTCTGAGCTCCTAGGAGTCAGGAGCTTTGGTTATTGAACGGGTTGGTGGGGAGCTAGAGCCTTGGATTTGCTCCAGGCACAGGTCTAAGCTGTTTGGAGGCTGTACCTCTGGCTAGGCAGGGCTTGTGTTTCTCTGGTTCCTGTGGGTGTCCCAGTTACATTGGTGTTGGGCCTCAACTGTGATCTTGAGTGTTTCAGAGCTCCAGTGCTCCTGGGTGTTTCAGATCTCCTGGGAGTCGAGCTTCCTCTAAGATCTTATGATCCTATGATCCTGTGATTCTGGGCATTTCAGAGTATGTGCAAGTTGAGCTTCCTCTGAGTGTGGTGGGACTGGGTGTGGTGCCAGTACCCAAGGTCTGATCCAGATGCTGGTTCAGACTGGGAGGAACCTGTGTCACTGGCTGGGCAGGGCTTTCTGCATCTCTGGATCCTGGGGGAACAAATTACTACAGGTTTGGGGGCAGATATTGTGGCCTCTCCTGTGATCCAGGGCATTTGGAAGCATTTGGGCATAGGAAACCCTCTGGGTGTTATAGGTGTAGAGGCAGAGCCAGCGCCCCAGGTCTGCTCTGTGTTGCAGATTTAAACTGGAAGGAACTCCTGACTCTTGCTGGGTGGGGGTTCCTGTGTCCCTGGATTCCCAGGGGTCCCAGTTACTCTTGGTGTTCGGATAGATGTTTGGACCTCCTCACCTGTGATCCTGGGCCTGTTAGAGCTCCTGGGAGTTGAGCTTCCTCTGGGTATTGTGGGACCAGATGAAGAGCCAGCTCCCAAGGTATGCAAAATAAAACTTTTTAATGAAAAAAATTGCAAACATGAATTTTACAGAATATATTAGAAGCAATATTTCAAGTTTGAAGAGGAAAATAAACCCAACAAAGATATCATTGCAATATTAGGATAATTAATTAAACTCCAAGAATATATCTGAGCTAAGAAAACACCACAAAACCAACAAATGACAGAATTAACACACATATTTTAATTATATCTGACTATTAGGCTTCTCAGTTCCTCAATAAAAAAGTACAGGTTAGGCGATTATATTGAAATTGTATCCATCTTTTTACTGCCTCCAAGAAAGACACTGTACTACCAAATCCAGACGTTTCTTTATGGTATATTTGTATAAAAAGGTATTCTAAACAAGTAGAACCAAGAAGCATGAATGTGTAAGCACTCAAATATCTGACAAAATAGATTTCAAATCAAAAATCATCGAAGAGATAAATGTACTTTAGTAAGGGTTCTATAAAGAAACAGAATACAAATTATTCTTGGATTTATTAGATTGTCTTTCAGGGTAGGATCTTGGTAGTCAAGCAACGGGTAGCCCATATTGGAGAGGTCATGAATCTGGTAACACATTTCACAAGAATAGATTACTTAGCAGTACCAGTTTGGCACAGAAGGCCTAGAAATTCATAGGTCTCTGATGCTCTTCAGTCTATGGGAGAAGCATAAAGCAGTCAGTCTAATATCAGGGTAAAAAGGTTTCAGTAACAAAATAAATAAGCTAACTAGTGAAACTGAAGGGAAGCAGGGAAAAAGAAAAAGAGAAAACCAAGTTTTCTTCTTCCAAGTTCTTTTTTCTAGGCCGCCATTAGAAGGTGCTGCCCCACATTTAGGTCGAGACTTTTTGCTTCAAATAATCTAATCAAGAAATCTTCCAGTACCCTAGTGGCTTGTGTTTCATTGGATTCCAGATACAAGTCAGCTAAAATAGGGGGAGGAAGATATACATTTTAAAAAAATAGAGTTGAATATAAAGATATTTCCATAGCTACTAACAAAATTTAGAAAATCATGAAGGCATAAATACCTAAAATTGGGAAACTTGAAAAAAAATAATGAATTTCTAATTCCATATAACGTACCATAATTAAACCAAAAATAAATACATAATCTGAGAAATATCTGTAATTAGCATTGAGATTGAAATAGTACTTTTTAAAATCCCTACTAAAATAAGCCCAGGACAAAATGAGTTCAATCCAGAATTCTACCAGAACTTCAAGGTAGAACCAATCTTAATACAAGAAATTATTCAACAAAAATTAATGTGAAGGATGGTTTCTAAATCACTTTTAAAAACATATTATTCTGTTAGTAAATCCAGATTAAAATTATCATGTAAAAAATGTAGACAAATCTTTCCAATGTACATAGATACAAATAGAAACCCTTAAGCAAATACTCACAAACTAAATTCAACATAAAATAAAAAATTTAATTTACTATAGCTAAATTCATCATAGTTCAATGATGTACTATGATATACCTCAACATTTCAATTTTTTGGGATCTCAGTCTCCTATTACAGAAAAAAGATGTGCATAATTCTGCCTCCACTTTCTAACCTAACTCTGTTCTTTTTGAGTTCCCATAGACACATAGATTTGTTCTTTAACAGTAACCCCAGAGCTGATACACTTGGCTGGAAAAACCCTGAAACAAAGGCAAGACCAGACATCTACATTAAGAAACACTTCAAATGTCATAAATACAGATGGTGGATCCTAGCATAAAAACACAAACATGACTAATCAAGACAATATGCCTCCTTCAGAATACGTCAGCCTACTGTCAAAACAAAAGTTTTAGAGGAAGACCCGTGAGGTGCTAGGAAAAGCAGTTTAGCTGAAGCCTAAGACAAGGACTTTAATGTAGCAAATACAAATATGTTCAAGGACCAAAAAAAAAGGACATGAATAGGTGCCTCAATGACGATTATTAAAGCACACACAGATCAGTGAATTAATGAAAACAAATTTAAGCAATTTCTGTCTAATTCAGCTTAATTGTAGGCTCTATAAGAATATCTTTAGTATATGGAGGTTAAATACACCCAAGAGTGCACAGAAATAGTCTTAGAACAGCTAGTCAAAAGCAAGAGGACACATCATAACAACAAATTTATAGAAGTTAGTAAATGTTGAAATTAATAAAGGTGTTCAAAATGAGACCAGACACTAATTGAAATTGTAAAGAATAGGCTTGAATTCATTGTCACATGAAAGGACTTTCCAAACAAACACCAATAACATAAGAATTACAACGTTTTCATGTGAAAATAAAGTATACTACAGAATCATAAAAATCATTCACCAATTATACATCTGATAAAGTATCAAAGGATTAGTATCATTACTATACAAAAAAAAAACAAAAACAAAAACAAAAAAAAACCAAATGAATGCCAAGAGCTATCAGTAGTTGATATTTTCTTGGGGGAGAGGATCTTTCTTTCTTTCTCTTTTTTTCTTTGAGCAAATGGCTAATGACAGGATTCATATGCTCTTGTGGATGGCCCTATGTACATACACACATGGATAGCATTAATTATAGTTATCATTAAACATATATAAATAACATGCTCATATTTCATTATATGCATACATGAATCTGGCAAGAAAAACAATCAAGTAAGAAAAAAATGTTCATTCTCTATGTGTTAATGCCTTATTTTACAAATTCTTTTTTTCCTTCCTCTTAATGACATTCATTATTTATGGACGTCATTTGTTTTTTGATAATCTATTCTTCAATGGAATGGTATGAGATTACCTTTTCCATTATATTGTCTTTGCTCTTTGCTTATTGATGATATTGCCTTTGGGCTGCTTTGTTCAATCAAAAAATCTTGCTGAAGACTAGTTCATTTCAATAACTGTTTTTGCTTATTCTCTTTATTTTTTAGACATATCATCAAGATATCTAGAAGCAATAGCCGGGCTCTTTTTTCTGTTTGTTTGTTTGTTTTGTTTTGTTTTGTTTTACTTGCTTAGACTTTCTAATAACTTTCATAGCAAATTTTTGAATATATCAAGAATATATGTTTCTATCAAACTGTAAGGATAACTGTAATTTATTTTTCATTTTATTATACTTTTATTTTTTTTTTGTATTTCTTTTTATTTATTCACTTTACAGCCTGCCTTCCTCCTATCCACATAGTTCCACCCTCATGTACTCCTCCCCTAATTAGCCCTTCCTCCTCTCCTCAGAGAAGTGGAAGTCACAGCCCAGCTAGGGCAAGGGGATCAAAAAGCAGGCAATAGAGTCAAAAACAGCCCCTGCTCCAATGGCTAAAGAACCCATGTGAAGATCAAGCTATACATCTGCTACAAATATATAGGTGACCTATGCCCAGTCCATGCATGGACTTTGGTTGGGTGGTTTAGGATCTGTGAACCTAGAAGGGTCCAGGTTAGCTGACTCTATGTTTTCATGTGGTGTTTTAACCCCTCCCACTCCCTCAAGGTCCATTCCCCCACACATACTTTTCAACAAGACTCCACTTAATGATTGGCTGTGGGTCTCTGCATCTGTTTTCATCAGCAGCTGGATGAAGACAGTTCTGCTAGGTTCCAGTCCACAAGCATAGCAGAGTATAATTAATAGTGTCAGATGTTGGTTCTCCCATGGGATGGGTCTCCTACCTGGGATAGGGTACAAGTTGAGTCATTTATTGGCTGGCCATTGCCTCAATATCTGCTCTATCTGTATCCCTGAATATCTTGTAGACAGGATTTGGTGTCATAGGTTTTGTGGGTGGGCTAGTGTCCCCTCCCTCCACGGGAAGTCCCACCTGGCTACAGGAGGTTTTCTCTTCAGTCTCTATGTCTTGAGTTGCTTGAAGTCTCAGCTAGGATCACCCCATAGATTCCTGGAAACTTTCCCATCCCAGGTCTCTGGTTCATCCCAGAGATGACCCCTACCCCTATCCTGAAAGATTTCCGTTCTCTCTCCCAGCCTTCTTTCACCCCTTCCTCACACGTGATCCCCATCCCAACCCCCTTTCCCCATTTCCTACCCAGTTCTCTCCCTCCATGCACCTCTGGTGTCTATTTTATATTCCCTTCTGAATGAAATTCAAGCATCTTTCTCTCGGATCCTTCCTTTTAATGAGCTTCCTTGGATTTGTGGATTGTAGCATGGTTATCCTGTATTTTAGGGCTAATATCTAGAAAAATGAGTACATATCATGCATGTCTTTCTGGGTCTATATTACCTCATTCAGGATGATCGTTTCCAGTTACATCCATTTGCCTACAATGGATGTCATAATGTCTTTATTTGGGTAGTAATGCATTGTGTAAATGTACCATATTTTCTTTACTCATTCTTCAGTTGAGGAACATCTAAGCTGTTTCCAGTTTCTGGCTATTATGAATAAAGTTGCTATGAACATAGTTGATCCTTATAGTATGTTGGATCATCTTTTGGATATTAGTCCCAGGAGTTATATAGCTGGGTCGTGAGGTAGAATTATTCCCAATTTTCTGAGAAACCACCAAACTGATTTCGAAAGTAGTTGTACAGGTTTGCACTCCCGCCAGCAGTGGAGGGGTGTTCCCCTTGCTCACCCATGAGTGCTGTCACATGAGCTTTAAATCTTATTTATTCTTATGGATATCAGATAGAATATCAATCAGAGTCGTTTGCATTTCCCTGATGACTAACAATGTTGAACATTTATTTGTTTCTCTTTATAACCAGTAGGAATTTCTCTGTTGAGAATTCTCTGTTTAGTTTGGAACTGTACTTTATAATTGGATTATTTGGTTTGCTGGTGTCTAATTTCTTCAGTTCTTTATATATTTTCGGTATTACTCCTCTGTTTAATGTAGGATTGGTAAAGATCTCTTTAGTTTCATGAAGTCTCATTTACAGATTTTTGATCTTAGTGCCTAAGCTATTGGTGTACTATTCAGGAAGATGTTTCCAATGTGTTCAAGACAGGTTTGTACTTTTTCTTCTATTTGATTTAGTGTTCTGGGTTTTATGTTAATGTCTTTGGTCCACTTGGACTTGAGTTTTCTGCTGGGTGATAAATAATGATCAGTGTTCTTTCTTCTAAATGCAGACATCCAGAGAGACAAGCACCAATCCATTGTACATCTTCTTATGGAGGTCACTTCTGTCAAGGTAAGAAATTTTCTTGGGCCTCCAGGGAGAGCGCTGATCCTGGGACTAAGCCAGGAAATGGAGGGGAGACCCAGACCTCTGGGCACCTTCCTAGCCAGGAGGCAGAGCTGAGCTCCAGCCCTCTGTGCACAATCCCTGCAAGAGGAGAACTTGTCTGCAGAGAGTACTCTGACCACTGAGACTCAGGAGAGAGTTAGACTCCCAGAAGTGCTGANAGAGGCTAACAGAATCACAGGAGGAACAAGCTCCAGCCAGAGACAGCTATAACAACTGACACCAGAGATTTCCAGATGGCAAAAGGCAAATATAAGAATCTTACTAACAGAAACCAAGACCACTTGGCATCATGAGAAGCCAGTACTCCGACCGCAGTGAGTCCTGGATACCCCAACACACTGGAAAAGTAAGATTTGGATTTAAAATCATGTCTCATGATGCTAGTAGAGGATTTTTAGAGGGGCGTTAATAACTCACTAAAAGACATACAGAACACTGCTAAACAGGTAGAAGTTCTTAAAGAAGAAACACAAAAATCCCTTAAAGAATTACAGGAAAACTCAACCAAACAAGTGATGGAATTGAACAAAACCATCCAAGATCTAAAAATGGAAGTAGAAACAATAAAGAAAACCCAAAGGGAGACAAATCTGGAGAAAGAAATCCTAGGAAAGAAATCAGGAACCACAGAAACGAGCATCAGCAACAGAATAGAAGAGCTGGAAGAGATAATTTCAGGTGAAGAAGATTCCATAGAGAACATCGACACAACAATGAAAGAAAATGCAAAATGCAAAAAGATCTTAACTCAAAACATCCAGGAAATCCAGGACACAATGAGAAGACCAAACCTGAAGACTTTCAACATAAAGGGCCAGTAAATATCGTCAACAAAATTATAGAAAACTTTCCTAACCTAAAGAAAGAGATGCCCATGAACATACAAGAAGCCTATAGGAATCCAAGTAGACTGGACCAGAAAAGAAATTCCTCCTGACACATAATAATCAGAACAACAAATGTACTAAATAAAGATAGAATATTAAAAGCAGTGAGGGGAAAAAGGTCAAGTCTATGAGGATTACACCAGACTTCTCACCAGATACTATGAAAGCCAGAAGATCCTGGACAGATGTTTTACAGACACTAAGAGAACACTAATGCCAGCCCAGGCTACTATATCCAGCAAAACTCTCAATTACCATAGATGGAGAAAGCAAAGAATTCCATGACAGAACCAAATACACACAATATCTTTCCATGAATCCAGCACTTCAAAGGAAAATAAGGGGAAAACATCAACACAGGGAGGGAAATTTCTCCCTAGAAAAAGCAAGAAAGTAATCCTTCAACAAACCTAAAAGAAGAGAGCCACAAGAACAGAATCCCAACTCTCACAACAAAAATAACAGGTAGCAACAATTACTTTTAATATCTCTTAATATCAATATACTCAATTCCTCAATAAAAAAAGACATAGAGCAACAGACTGGCTACATAAACAGGATGCAACATTTTGCTGCTTACAGGACACCCACTTCAGGGACAAAGACAGACACTACCTCAGAGTAAAAGGCTGGAAAACAATTTTCCAAGCAAATGGTCCAAAGAAACAAGCTGAAGTAGCCATTCTAATATTGAATAAAATCGACTTTCAACCCAAAGTTATCAAAGAAGAAAAGGAGGGGCACTTCATACTCATCAAAGGTAAAACCTTCCAAGATGAACTCTCAATTTGAATATCTGCCCTCCAAATGCAAGGGCATCCGCATTCATTAAGGAAACTATAGTAAAGTTTAAAGAACATGTTATACCTCAGGCAATAATAGTGGAAGACTTCAATACCCCACTCTCATCAATGGACAGATCCTGGAAACAGAAATTAAACAGAGACACATTGAAACTAACAGAAGTTATAAAATAAATGGATTTAACAGATATCTACAAAACATTTTATCCTAAAATAAGAGTATATACGTTCTTCTCAGCACCTCATGGTATCCACTCAAAAATTGAACATGTAACTGGTCATAAAACAGGCCTCAACAGATACAAAATTATCTGTTAAAATTATTAAATTATTATAATTATTAAAATTATCCCACGCATCCTATCAGATCTCCACAGGCTAAGGCTGATCTTTAATAACAACATAAATAATAGAAAGTCAATACTCATGCGGAAGCTTAACAACACTCTACTCAATGATACTTTGGTCAAAAAGAAATAAAGTAAGAGATTAAAGACTTTTTAGAGTTTAATGAAAATGAAGCCACAACATACCCAAACTTATGGGACACAAGGAAAGCAATCCTAAGAGGAAAACTCATAGCTCTGAGTGCTGACAAAAAGAAACTAGAGAGAGCATATACTAGGATCTTGACAGCACACCTAAAAGCTTTATTAGAACAAAACGAAGCAAATTCACCCAAGAGGAGTAGATGGCAGGAAATAATCAAACTCAGGACTGAAATCAACCAAGTGGAAACAAAAAGAACTATTCAAAGAATCAACCAAACCAGGAGCTGGTTCTTTGAGAAAAT
>NC_034611.1:35822414-35862432 GCF_900095145.1 Mus pahari | reverse complement strand
AGGAAGAAGTCAAAACTTCACTATTTGCAGAGGATATGGTGGTACACATAAGTGACCCTAAAAATTCCACTAGAGAACTCCTAAACCTGATAAACAGCTTCAGTGAAGTAGCTGAATATAAAATTAACTCAAACAAATCGGTGGCCTTTCTCTACACAAAGGATAAACACTATGAGAAAGAAATTAGGGAAACAACACCCTTCACAATAGTCACAAATAATATAAAATACCTTGGTGCAACTCTAACTAAGGAAGTGAAAGATCTGTATAAGAACTTCAAGTCTCTAAAGAAAGAAATCAAAGAAGATCTCAGAAGATGGAAAGATCTCCTATGCTCTTGAATTGGCAGGATTGATGTAGTCAAAATGGCTATCTTGCAGAAAGAAATCTACAGATTCAATGCAATCCCCATCAAAATTCCAACTTCATTCTTTACCTAGTTAGAAAGGGCAATTTGCAAATTTATCTGGAATAACAAAAAACCAAGGATAGCAAAAGCTATTCTCAACAATAAAAGAACCTCTGGTGGAATCACTATGCCTGACCTCAAGCTGTACTACAGAGGTGATAAAAACTGCATGGTACTGGTATAGCGACAGACAGTTAGATCAGTGGAATAGAATTGAAGACCCAGAAATGAACCCACACACCCATGGTCACTTGATTTTTGACAAGGGAGCTAAAACCATCCAGTGGTTTTAGCATTTTCACCAAATGGTGCTGGCACAATTGGAGGTTATCATTTAGAAGAATATGAATCTCCTTGTACAAAGCTCTAGTCTAAGTGGATCAAGGAATTCCACATAAAACCAGAAACATTGAAACTTATAGAGGAGAAAATAGGGGAAAACCTTGAAGTTATTGGCACAGGGAGAAAATTCCTGAACAGAACACCCATGGCTTGTGCTGTAAGATCCAGAATCAACAAATGGCACCTCATAAAATTGCAAAGCTTCTGTAAGGCAAAATACACTGTTAATAAGACAAAAAGCCCACCAACATATTGGGAAAGCATCTTTACCAATCCTAAATCTGATAGGGGACTAATATCCAATATATATAAAGAACTCATTAAGATGGACCCTAGAAAACCAAATAACCCTATTAAAAAATGGGGTACAGAGCTGAACAAAGAATTGTAAACTGAGGAATACCAAATGGCTGAGAAGCACATAAAAAAAAAAATTCTACATCCTTACTCATCTGGGAAATGCAAATCAAAACAACCTTGAGATTCCACCTCACACAAGTCAGAATGGCTAAGATCAAAATTTCAGGTGACAGCAGATGTGGAGAAAGAGAAACACTCCTCCATTGTTGGTGGGATATCAAGGTGGTACAACCACTAGAAATCAGTCTGACAGTTCCTCAGAAAATTGGACCTAGTTCTACCAGAAGATCCAGCAATGCCTCTCCTGGGCATATACCCAGATGAACTTCCAACTTGTAATAAGGACACATGTTCCACTATGTTCATAGAAGCCTTATTTATAAAATCTAGAAGCTAGAAAGAACCCAAATGTTTCTTAATGGAGGAATGGATACAGAAAATGTGGCACCTTTACACAATGGAATACTACTCAGCTATTAAAAACAATGAATTTATGAAATTCTTAGGCAAATGGATGGATCTGGAGGATATCATCTTAAGTGAGGTAACTCAATCACAAAAGAACACACATGATATGCACTCACTGATAAGCCGATATTAGCCCATAAATTTAGAATACCAAGATATAATTTGCAAAATCATGAAACTCAAGAATAAGGAAGACCAAAGTGTGGATACTTCATTCCTTCTTATAAGGGGAAACAAAATACCCATGGAAGGAGTTACAGAGACAAAGTTTGGAGCTGAGATGGAAGGATGGACCTTCCAGAGACTGCCCCACCCAGGAATCCATTCTAATAAACAACCACCAAACCCAGACACTATTGCATATGCCAGTAAGATTTTGCTGACAGGACCCTGATATAGCTATCTCTTGGAATGTTATGCCAATGCCTGGTAAATACAGAAGTGGATTCTCACAGTCATCTATTGGATGGAGCACAGGGCCCCCAATGGAGAAGCTAGAGAAAGTACCCAAGGAGCTAAAGGGGTCTGCAACCCTATAGGAGGAACAACGATATGAACTAGTACCCCCAAGAGCTTGTGTCTCTATTTACATATATACCAGAGGATGGTCTAGTCGGCCATGAATGGGAGGAAAGCCCTATGTACTTGTGAAGATTATATGCCCCAGTACAGGGGAATGAATGCCAGTGCCAGGAATTGGGAGTGGGTGGGCTGGGGAGCAGGGCAGGGGGGAGTGTATAGGGGACTTTTGGGATAGCATTTGAAATTTAAATAAAGGAAATATCTAATAAAAATTTGAAAAAAAAAAAGAAATTTTCTCTGGTATAAAACTTTGAATTTTTTATATGATTATTCCACATTTTTGATTTTAAAAGTATGTTTTTCTTGCATTCATCTTTGTAATGGGAAAGTCTGAGAGATACCCTGCTTAACTGTACCTGAACTTCCATAGAAAACTCAGCCACCAAACGCAGACACTACTGCACATGCCATCAAGATTCTGCTGAAAGGACCCTGATAGAGCTGTCTCTTGTGAGGCTATGCCAGTGCCTGGCAAATTCAGAAGTGGATGCTCACAGTCATCTATAGGATTAAACACAGGGCCCGCAATGGAGGAGTTCAAGAAAGTACCCAAGAAACTTAAGGGGTCTGCAACCCTATAGGTAGAACTACAATATAAACTAACCAGTAACCCCAGACCTCGTGTCTCTAGCTACATATATAGCAGAAGATGGCCTAGTCAGCAATCATTGGGAAATGAGGCTCCTTGGTCTTGCAAACTTTATATGCCCCAGTACAGGGGAACGCCAGGACCAAGAAGTGGGTGTGGGTGGGTAGGGGAGCAGGGCAGAGGGAGAGTATAGGGGACTTTGGGATAGCATTTGAAATGTAAATAAGAAACTATCCAATAAAATTCATAAAGAAAACAAGAAAACTTCTAGTGATTAAAGTGAATTATTTTAACACCCTGGAGTTCTTGATTTACTGCTATTAACTTAAATTTTGGCATCTATATTTTGAAACTTCCGTATGACTAGATTCTTAGCTACCTTAAAGATCAGAGTGAAACATAGTAAATGTAAAACATTTTCCTCTGAGTTAATTTACAGAAACATGTTGGAAAATAGAAGTAAATGCTGTCACTGACTCTCTGAGTGTATTTACTTGTAATAATATCTTCCAGGCTTAAGCATACTCAGAGAGAATGCCTTTGACTATACTAACATTTGGCTACTGTTTTTTAACCTATACAATTTATTACTTCTTCTTGTACCATTACGGGCACTTTAGCCTATCTCCTAAATTTATTCACGTTGACAAGCTTATTGACATAGTGTACATAATATTTTTATTGTTCTATATCTATTTCATAAGTGTTTGTTTCTCCTTTTTATTCACTATTTGGTCTACTAAGTCTGTTTCATGAGGGGCTTAGTGTACTAAACCTGCTTTATGGGGCATTCCATGGGATTTTTTAATGTCCTTCTCGTGACACCTACCTTTTTGGCGATGCTGATGTTTCTTAGTTAAATCTAATGTCCTCCACTAGTCTTCTTTCCTTGGCCTTGGGCCAGCACAAAAATGGCCTAATCAAAAGCATCTTCACATACTAGAAATTCTTTGTTTTAGGAACCAGTTCTCAGGAATCTACGGGTATAATTTATCTGTTTTCCAAAAATGTGGGGAGTATTAAGTAGAATTTCATCTTGTATGAATAATAGCATTTATTCTGTTGGACATGGGTCAACCTGATACTTGCCAAATAGTTTTAGTGTGGGCCCACCAGTATGCAGACATGACTATCCCATCTCCTGCTCCTGTTTCTTTTTTTACATATTTTATATATGTAGTGCTTCAGAAGAGTATTTTTTTCTTCCAGAGTGTAGAAGAATTTTAATCCAGCAAGATAAAGGATCAAAAGACTACGTCTGAGTGAACTGGCTGAAATGCAGACATGTCTCACAGCTTTAATCCCTCTAGCTAAAATATACACACATCCTTCATACATGCCTTTAATCCCAAACAATGAAGATAAAGTTGGTTTGTAGAAGGAAGCAGTCATGTTTGAAAGAGGCAAAGAAATGACAAATCTGAGATATTTGACAGAATGAGTCAGAGATAGGATACGCCCAACTCAGGAGAACAACACATGAAAGAGAGGCTACTTAAGAGTATAGTACATAAGAGCATTGGAGAGAGCCAGATGGAGAGAGCCAGATGGAGAGAGAGAGAGAGAGAGAGAGAGAGAGAGAGAGAGAGAGAGAGAGAAACAGTTGTATGAGGATAGTTTTAAAGAATTAGGTTGCTGATGAACACAGAACAAGCTAGAAAATGAGAAGGAACCAGTAGATTAGAACAGATCGCTGGAGTTAGAGTCCAAACAGAGCAATTCAGTGAGAAACCAAAAGAAGCCAGATTGAATTATTCAGTTTAGAAGTTTAGACTGAACAGAGGCTAGAAGCTTCAAGGCCTAGGCCTAGCAATAGTGATTAAAGAAATACTTTGGGCTCAACCCAAGCCATGGATTCATATGCACATACATTCTCACGCAAGTTCTCATCTCTTCCCTTTATCTGAGGAAATAAAAGTGGCATTTACTTCTACACAGAGTACCAGTCTCAACCTCAGCACTTACATAGTGTCTTGGAACTATACTCCAGTTAAAGGCCATCTGTACTGGCTAGCTTCGTGTCAACTTGACACAGCTCGAGTTATCACAGAGAAAGGAGCTTCAATTGGGGAAATGCCTCCATGAGATCCAGCTGTGGGGCATTTTCTCAATTAGTGATCAAGGGGAGAGGCCCCTTGTGGGTGGGACCATCTCTGGGCTGGTAGTCTTGGGTTCTATAAGAGAGCAGGCTGAGCAAGCCCGGGGAAGCAAGCCAGTAAAGAACATCCCTCCACGGCCCCTGCATCAGCTCCTGCTTCCTGAACTGTTTGAGTTCCAGTCCTGCATCCTTTGGTGATCAACAGCAGTATGGAAATGTAAGCCGAATAAACCCTTTCCTCCCCAGCTTGCTTCTTGGTCATGATGTTGTGCAGGAATAGAAACCCTGACTAAGACACAAACTAAAGTCCTCTTTCCACCTCTAGTGTACCAACCATGATTGGTACATAGACATACATGCACTCAAAATATCCATATACATTTGTGATGCTTTGAATGAGAATGTCCCCTGTAGGGGCATATACTCTCATGCTTCATCCCCAGTTGATGAGCTATCAGGAAAGGATTAGGAAGTATAGTCTTGTTGGAGTATGTTATGGCCTTTTTGGACTAGATGTGTTACTAGAGTTGAGGTTTAAAATCTCAAAAAGCCCATGCCAGGCACAGTGTGTGTGTTGTCTCTTCACATTCCTTCTCATCACTTTTATTATATATTATTGCTGTATGTATATAGATATTTTGCCTATGTGCCATGTCTGTGTACCATTTGTCTGCAATGTTTGCAAAGGCTACAAGAATGAGATGGGTTCCCTGTAACTGGAGTTATAGATGTTTCCAACTAAGATGTAGGTGTTGGGAATCAAATTGTGCTCCTTCAGAGGAGCCACCTGTCTCCTTAACTGATGGTATATCTCTACATTCCCACTGGTCTCCGCTTTGGAAGCCACAAGAAGAGTGTGTAAAATTAAGTTTCTGGGATGTGATACCAAGAGGGAGATAGTGCTAGTTCATGCCTACTAAAAGAGAGAGAGGAAGCCCTTATGTATGTGGAGCACTGAGGTTGGCTTCAGCAAAGCTCCAAGCACCCTGCTTATCCCATTTGACCACATAACATGTTTGAATAAATTTCATTTTTTATAAAAGACAAGGCGAAGAATTCCACTAATTCTTGAAGTTGGAAAGACAGTGTTGATTCTGTGAATATTGGAAAAGATGATTTGTGATTGATTTTTAATTATTTTAATTTCATTGCAGAATTTAGAAAGAAATAACAAAAAGATGCTCAGATATGCCCAAGGGAATAAAACATATATGGTTTACAAAATGGCTGTGCTAAATGTGATCTACTACCAAATTTGCAGGCTTTTGACAGGAAGATGTAACTCCAGAGGGTAGAAAAAGAAAGACTTAGCTGTTTCAGGCAATACAGGTCCTTTTAGTTGGAGGAATGGCACTTTTGACACCGGTAACATCAAAGACATTGCCCTGAGAAAAGATCAGTTACTTTCCAGGGACATGTCTAAACTTAAGGAATGATTGACTGACATAAGAATTTTCATTTTATACCCAGCAGCATCTGATATTTTATGGGTCAAAGCAGAAGGGGCAAAGGTGGAAAACGTGGTTGAGGTATTGCAGGTGACAGTGAACTTAAGGCTGCTCTTTCCAAAACTTCCCTGAAAAGAATGTTTTAAAGTGTTCTGTGAGTGTCCTTTGAGTTTATCCTAGGAACAGGAGAACCCAATCTAACACATCCCGATTTGGTAAATCAGTGAATAAAAGGAAAGGAGGGAAGTCAAGAGAGGCAGCCAGAGGCCTGAGACACTGCTAGCCACCAAGCCTGTACTGAGTCCCTGCTGTAAATACAAAGAGCTAAGGTATCCCTTCCCCAGTTCTAAGAATCAACCAAGACAAAGAAAGTTCGGTGATAATATAAAACAAAATTAATCTCCCTCTTTTATAATGTTAGTTTAAACCTTTTCCTGAGCTATTGTTATGACAAAAGAAATTATAATAATTACATTTTTCTCTTATTGTTTAAAGAATAATTGCAAGAAGTAAAAATACTCTTTGTATAATCAAATTAAATTTTAGAAGAAAAATTTAATCATGAGATTATTATTTTTTTATACGTTTAAGCAAATAATTATCAGGCTATATTGTACTGTTTGATCTATTTCCTGGTAACTGAGTAATATGCAAGGCAGGGTTAGGAAGGTTCCTCATCTTGACCAATAATTCTGACTGTTTCAATGTTTTAGTTTAAATTTCTGTTATTCTTAGCAATGTTATTTTTAAATGACTATATATTCATGCAAGAAAAATACATGTATTTTTTATGTAAAAGACTTGATTGATGCCCAGAAGTAACCAGATTAAAACATCAATATACCATTCACTTCTCCCATGCCAGTACCATTTTCTACCATCAGAAAACACCACTATACAAAGAATGCCTCTATTCCTATGTATTAACTGGTGGACAACATTACATATATTATTCATAGCAACTTTGATTAATTGACTATTCCATCGTGTTTATGTATTACAATCTACAAAGTCAACTCCATGAATTCACAGATATAGCACACTCACGCTTAAATCAAACAAATTCTGGACAAAGCATCCATCAATGTTAGTTGATATTGGTAGTGAACTTGATAGACTTTGGAGTCAACAAAAAGACAAATACCTGTGAGGGATTCTTTTTGTTAAGATGAACTAGAGTGGAAAGATATATGCTTCAAGTGACAATCCAGGTAACATGAGGGTAAAAGACAAAGCCTGTTGCCTTTGCCCCCATTGCAAGTTATCTATGCTGTTGCTGCTACTGCTACACAGCAGCTCTTCCCTGATATCAGAACCCATCATCTTTTGGTTTCCCATGTGGAGTAAAGAGCAGTGGCTCTCAAGGAATCCTCTAGGCTTTCAGCTCTAAACTAGGACTGCTGAGATGTTCTAACTAATGAACTGAGAGCAGCTATCATGTTGTCTGCTTTCCCAGTAGGACTGCATCATATATATATATACGTATATATAATACGTATATATATATATATATGTGTACATATATATATATATATATGTATATATAAAAGATTCTAGTATCCCCATGTATGTATATATATATATATATATATATATATATATATATATATATATATATATGATATGTATATATAAAAGATTCTAGCATCCTTATTGTGAGTGTGCATTCATTCTGTCAGTTCTGTTCTACTGGAGACCCCTGACTGATCCACCATACTTGTACATATGTATTTATTCGGGCAAGGAAGATAAGACCTTGCCTGTCGGGAGAAGCCATTCACATTGTATTGTCAAGCAAGATGCAGAAAGTATTGAATGCCTGTGCTTAGGAGGTGTTCATCTTCATATTCAGTCTGGAATCCCAGTTCTTGGAATGGTATACCCACATTTAGAGTGGGTCTTCACAATTCAATCCAATCTATCAACTACTTCACAGACAGGTCCAGTGATGCGTTTCCATGGTGATTTAAAACCCCAGAAATTTCACAATCAAGATTGACTCTCACAATTCAAATTCTTGTCAATTTGACACCAAAACACCTCGCTGTAAATTCAAAATCTTCCATTCTTTCCTGTCAATAGTTCATGTCCGTCTCATAATGAAAAAAACCACATTTGGTCTAATTTCAAAATCAGGGTCTTTAACAATGCCAACACATTTTAAAACCCCAAATTTCCAGTCTCATTTGCAACTCAAAGCATTGTCTTATCAATTAGTTCTTAGAAAATCAGAAATAAATTGCAGAATTCTAATATAAAATGATTAAAAAGAAGTATTCCTCTCACCGTAAGGAAGAATTAGAGCACAGCAAGAAATAATCAGACCCAAGCAAGAGCGAAACACAACAGGAAAATACCATGTCTAGTATCTAGTCATCATGGTAGAACTAAGCTAAGAAGGGCTTGGATAGTCCCATTCCCATCAAATTCCTCCAGCTGCCACCCATGTAACCTTCCTTGTCGGCTAGCTTCTCTCAGTATCTGAAGTCTTCCATAGAGATTACATAGTGGTCTTGTTATCTCTAACACACTGGCATCTTCACAGAAACTTGGGTTTCACCTTCACAGCTTCAAATTTTGACCTTCAGAGTCCACTTTCAGGAACTCTGTCTAAATCTTTAGACCTCAGCAGCTCTCTAGAACCATAATGCTAGACTCCATGACTTCATCAACCGTACAACTCTCATGCATTCAAAAACAATACCATGTTGACCACTGTGGACTGATACTGAAGAATCATTTTCTAAGCAGGTGGATGTGAGGTGGGGAATTCTTTCTTCATTATTCTCAACTGCGTTTCTCCTTTAAAACAAACTCCAATTTTAACAAGATGGATATTTCAATCGGCAGGGACTTGCTATTGTCTCATTGCTATTGTCTAATTGCTAATATCTTTAACAATTACAGATGCTTTGCCAAATAAAGTCTCTTTGTCTGACAGTTTCAGCTTGCATACATACCTTTCCTTGCCAAATTTGACACATTTATATTTTTGCTACAAATACAAAATTTATTTTTTTTATTTTTGAATTTAAAATCTAAATGCATGGTTTCTCTCTTCATGTTCATCTCACCATCCTTTGCAAGCATTCCCCTCACTCTTCCTCATATTCATAACACCTAGCTTTTGTTGCTATACACACACACACACACACACCATTTCATATATGTGTATGTGTGTATGTATGTATATAACTTTCTAAGTTCATATAATGCTATTTGTATGTGTATGATTTTTATGGCTGACCACTTGGTATTGAATAGCTAATTGAATTCTTCTCTGAGAAAGATTCTGTAGACAATTTTGTTCAGAGTTAAGGGGCCACATGATTTTGCTCTTTTATGTTATCATGAGTATTAGTGTCATCCTTGTTAATGACTTGTTTAGGCAGCATGTTGATGAGATTTCACAGGTGTAGTTTCTCTCTCATTTTTGTAAGAGATAGTCTCATAGCAACATTCCTGTTTCTCTTGTTCTTATGAGCTTTCCACAAAAAAATCCCTGAACCTTAGGTGCAAGAGTTGTATTGTAGATATATCAGTTGGAATTGCACACTACATTGTTAGCTATTTTGTGATTCTTTTTAATAAGTTGTGGTTTTCTATAAGGGTGTCTGGAGGTAAGGAGACAATTAATCGGTGAAGCATAGCCTTCATCAAAGACCTATACTTATCTGTGGGGATATGAATAAATATTTAGAATGTAGTTAGGAATTTTGCTGATTAAATAAAAGTGGCCATGGGAGATTCTTCCCTAAGTTCTAAGACTTCACCAGCACTGATAGTTGTCTAGGTTTTCAGTACCAGGCAGGACTGTCTTCTTGTCGAGTGAGCTCTAAATTCAATTAGAAAGCTACTAGTTACTACCACTGTATGTATGCTACCAATGTAAACTTAGGGGTACTTTGCCATCTTGATCATTACTTTAGTGCATTTACATTGTAGTACTACCACAATGCTGTACAATACTACAGTGAAGTACTGTAGGAGTACTGAGACATTTCCTTGACATGTAGTAGCATGGAAGCTAGTCCTTAAAGAAGAGGCCTCCAAGTCAGAAGCAGCTTGAATCCTGTTGGTACTGGGTCAGAAGTACATGGTGTTTCAAGCAACTAGAGACTTATCTTCAACCTCTCAGGGGAAACTCAAGACAAGAAACATAGTCTATGCTTGGAGAGAGTCTTGGACAACTCTGAGCAACAACACAAAAGGGGGCCTTTCACTCCTGGTATTGGGGTTTTTCTTAGGTAGTTTATGTCTCCTGAAGCAACATTATCAGCCATGTAGGAAAATGCAATTTTAACTATATATGTATACATACACACAAACTCACACCTATTAAATGTAATTTTAGGTACACAATTTAAGATTCCTTATAAATTTTTTTTTCAGACATAACTACTGATATTTGTCTTTCCTCTCTCCTTCTCTGTTAATCACCTCAATTCAAGGTCTCCTATTTTTCCCGTGATCCACTTTTTCATCTCCCATTGAAGACCTCAATAAGAGTAGTGAGGAATAGCCATGACATAGTCTGAATGTTATATTCTGTCATAAATTTCCTTTAAAAAAATAAATTAGTCCATTACCTTTAACTTTATTTCACCTCATTTCTCCAAACAAAGGTAGTATATAGCAGATGTTTTGACAGACTATCCCACAAATGGCTTCTAGCCCTCTGAAACCTCATGAACTGAGCCACCATTGTCCACATTTTGGTCACTAATTCTATCTTCTCAAATTTCATTGGATCACCACAGTGATCCATTAGACTTGGCTTCTAACAAGTACTTTCTGACACTTTTTAGAACTAACTAATAGATGTTAGAACAACTAACAGATGAGAGGAACATTTCTTGGCTTATAATTCTAGCAGGCCCAGTCTATCTTCAAAGGAAAATGAAGGAACAGAAGAAGGATGTTCCTGGCCGTTTTGAATCTATACTGAATAAGAAGAGAAGTACTGAATGCTTGTGCCAGGAGGCTTTCTCCTCTACATTTATCCAGAACACCAACCCAAAGAATGATTCTACCCCCATTTAAGATCCATCATCCCATCTCATTAACCTTACCTTAACCCTCCATACATATGCATAGAAATTTGTTCTCATGGTGGTCTAAAGCCCATCCAGTTGACAATGCAGATTAACAATCACAATCACATCATATAAATATTTTATTTTAGTAATAGTGGCATTTAAGTATGGCTTTAGAAGAGTATATATATTAAAAAAAATAAACCTTGATATCATGAATCATCACTGAACTTTCAGAATGTTTATGGAGTTCTTATTATGTGATAAACATGAACTCTTATTATTTGCTGTATAGTAGGAGCCTCTGAGCAAAACAGCTTGTATTTTCATTAGATCAGCAGTTCCTGCTTATAAGAAATCATTTCAATGGGGCAATAGTTCTTCTTTAAAATTATGGAGGGTCTTTGATCACAGCTAAGGCTCCCAGCAATCTGTATGTTATACTTCTTTAATTGATATACAGCCTTTGACTCTATGCAGGTGCTAAAATGTATAGGCTATGGAAGACGGTAACCTTAAGGAGGGGATGGGGAGAACTTCATAATCAAGGTTATGAAGGAAACATCATGCATGCTGGGTACAGACTTTCCAGTGCAGCCGTTTTTAACTCATGCTCTTATAAACAAGCCTTCACTCCCATTTTGAGATTTGCAATCCTAGTAAACTCATTAGTTTTCTAACTTAAATTTTGGTAGAATTCTACTTTGGTTTCCACTGTAGATTTCTTTATGTCTCCACAGAGAAAAGAGACTGCCCATATGAATTCTACTGAATCTTACTTCTCATGTAAATTCTAATAGGTATTAGAGATAAAGGGAAGAGGGAAGAAGGCAGATGTGGGATGGGAAGTTTATGGAGGGGTAACCAGGCAGTTGGATATCATTTGAGATGTAAATGAATCATGTGATTAATTAAAAAATTTAAAAATTCTTATTCATAGCTGTGCCCATGTTTCATTCTTGATTATTTCTTTTTTATTATTAACTTATATTTTTCTTTTTTATACTCCAGATTTTAAATTATCCATATTTTGCTCAGTGTTTTTTTCTTAACTTTTTGAGATTATAATATTATTGTACCATCTCTGTCTTCCCTTCAAACTCTTCAAACCTTCCCACTTTATCTCTCCTTGCTCTCTTTCTCATGGTCTCCATTTTCATTTATTTTTATTAGATATCTATGGTTATTTTAAGACCAATCATCCTATAAATAAGAAAAGATGTACACATTATCAATTAAAACATAAGTCCTTTCTAACATGTTTATTATATCTATATTTTTAGGGAATCTTCAGCTACTTTGTGACCCCCTCATCTACCTTGCAAAACACTGAAAAATCTCAAGGAACAACTTTTTGAAGTTGTGTAGCCAGTCTATTAGTATCAAGCCCAAGGAAATTTACTGATTATCTAATAATTCAATGGTAAATGAAGCCAAGTTGTTAATGAAGTTAGTGGAATCAAGTGTTTGGCAAGTAGTTACTTCTCATTTTAAGGCCTCAAGTCTATTCTCTTATATTACCCAAGGTTGTCACCCAGGTTATGATGTGTCTGAATGTGTTTAATGCTGTCATGTCCTTTTAACTATTCAACAGGAAGTCAACTCCTCAAGTTCTTTAAGCGTTTCAGTCTCATGTAATATATCAGTGAGAGAAGATAATGCTTTTGCAATCAAGATTATCATAACCCCTTTGAAGACAAAAATCTTGATTTATTTTACTCCCTGCTTTATGAATAAGCATTTTAAACACTTCTGGTACTTGGTTAGTGCTCAATACATCTTTACTGAATCAAGAATTTTTACACTGAACGGGAATTTGTTTCCGGCCCAAAGAAATGGTTGTAAAATATTTAAATGTGAGTCCATTAGTCTGCATAATATTTTTTTATATCGTCTCATACACATTTAGGTTTACTCTGACCCCAGTTTTAGTATTTCTAGTTTGAAGAATCTTTTCTGTAGAAAAACAAAACATATATTACTGCGAAGAAAACTGCTCTAAGAACTTCAAGGACAGTTGGCCTCCTGGAATCTTTTCCTCTGCCAAGGCCTTCTTGCTACAGTTCTGCTTAGTTCTGGGGCCAGACACCAATCCAGTGCCATATCTTTTCAACTGCAGACAGAATGCAAGTTACATCCTCTGCAGCTCATTCTCCCCTGGTTTTAACTGAGGGCCTTGCCTCTGACTAGTAGTGATCATGCACATTACCTCCCTTCTTGACACGTTTTTCAGTTACTTCCTTTGACACCTGTTTTCTAGTCCTGTAAAAAATAGACATGAAGAAGTCTTTAAAACAAATGTCTTACAGGTCGGTAAGTCTGTAGGAGAACTTAGTAATCAGGGCAACAGAAGCAGGCATGCATTTTTTTGTGTGTATGATTAGAATAGTAATTAATTATACTTATTACTCGTGTAGATTAAAAATATATGATAACTATGAGAAAAATAAAAGTGCACATGTTTTCTCAAAACTATAAAATATTTCTGTGCACATTTTGATCATACAGCACCTTTTTGAGTTCACACTTTTTGATTTTGGTTGAAGCAGCACAACTTATTATGCATCTAGGCTGTGGGAGAACAACTTAAGACACATGGCTAGAAAAACTATATCCAATTTTGATTTTGGAAGCCAGATATATCACACTATTAATTTCTATTAGAAAGGAATCTGTGTCAAACTATGTAGTTATGAATAAAGAGAGAGACAAAAAACAGAAAAGAGAAGATCTACATGGCTCAGTAGGGATAGTTCCAGGACAGAAGTGGGCATGGATCCTTTACCTTGTCAAAAGGAAGAATTCAAATGGAGAAATTTATGTATTATTAATGGAATTCCTGCAAACCATACTCCATGTTTCTTTGTTAAATGTTTAAAATTATTTAGAATTCTTTCTTAAACACTGGATAATTGCTGGCTTTGTGTTTGTTTGTTATGCATGTTTGTTTTTCAATATACACCGGCATTTTGCTTAGTCCAGCAATATGCAGGTGTTGTTTTTATATTTATAAAAGATAATTCCACAACTTCCGCTTATACAGTCCAAATGACATAAAGAACAAAAACCTATTTATCTTTCTACCAAAGCATACAAAACTGTCAAAGAAGGGGGGAGAAGGAGAATCAAAGAGGAGGAATAAATAACAGTGGACATTAAGCAATATTAACAACAACAACAACTGCAACAACACACACACACACATACACATACATCAACACATGTGTGCACACACTAACACACACATACATGCACACACATGTGCACACATGCACACACACATACACAGAGAGCAAGGGAGAAGGAGAGGGAGAGGGAGAGAGAGAGAGAAAGAGAGAGAGAGAGAGAGAGAGAGAGAGAGAGAGGGAGAGAGAGAGAGGCAAAAAATTAAAAATAGTTGAATCCTTCAATTTTATTGATGCTCTGATTGAGTGTTGGTAGACTGTGGCTGAGTTATGGCTACTTTGAGTATAGAAGGCTCTCAGAGTTGAAGAGACATGGCTGACAGACAGGAAAGACCAAGCAGCTAAAGTTTAAAACAGAGTTAGCCAAGAAAATGATGCATTGACAGAGAACACTGGGTAAATATGTCACATCTTGTACAATGTGGATGATATATATATATATATATATATATATATATATATAATCTGAAACTATCAAAAATTCCCAAAAGGAACATGGAGTATTTAATGAGAAAAATTATCAGATAAGAAAACAAAGAGTTGAAACAGATGTAAGAATTCAGACAAGAACTTTAAAAGATATTACCACTGTAGTCCATATGTTAAAATTTAAATATACGAAAACACTGCTTTTAAGGTGTATCAAAATTCTAGTTATATAAATTCGTGAGAAGAAAAATGCATTGGATAAGATTCATGGAAAACATCACAGAAAATTATCAATGAACTATACACAGGCTCATCCAACATGAAGTAAGAGAGGTGGCAAAGCAGTTTTATTTTTCTCAATGAATGCAACAAATGTGGACACAATTTATTTGGTGACTCCCCAGGTAAAGGATGAAATGGAGGGAAAAAAATCCTTGAAGATTTGAAAGTTTTCTCCAAATTTGATAAAAATAATAAAGTGTGAATTATCCTAACCTCTCACACAAAACTGTAACATGAAGATCATAATCAAATCACTTGAAACCAGTAGTATAATGAGAGTAAAAGGAGCCCCTTGAGGAGAAAATATATGTCATGGAGGAATAACGAAAATGATTAAAAACAATGCAGGTGCAAAAAAAAAAAAAATACCAGCCCTAAAATTATATAAGAAAAATGCCTGCCAGCTTATGTCTCAGTGTCTATTTCAACAGGATACCATGTTCTGCCTTACAAAAGCCAAAGGGATTTATCAGTAGTAGACCTAGAAGGTAAATAGCACCTGAAGAAATGTGATTTTAAAAAACAAACAAACAAACTAAAAAATAACCAGCCTGATGATAAATGTATTTAAATGACAACTTATAATAAAATTGTAATATATCTAAAAGAGGAGGTAGGCAAAGATGTCTAAATAGAGTACCAATAGTGCAAGAATGAGCCCCAAATAACAGCAGATGGGAAACTAAAAAGTTGCTGCACAGAACAGGAAACTACCATGAAGAGCACGCACTTCAGAATGGCTTCCCTGACTGCCTAGAAGTTCACTGGCATGTACTAACTTTGGGGCTGTTTAATTTCACTGTGATGTCACTTGCATATTCTTTGTAATGAAGTTTTTTGTTGTTTATGTTTGCATGTTTTTGTTTTGTTTTTGAGTCAGGTTTATTTATTTATTTATTTATTTATTTATTTATTTATTTATTTATTTTCTGTGAAGCCCTGACTGTTCTGGAATTTACCTGAGATTAAAAAACCACCATGAGGTCAAAAAATAGCCCTAGCCATGTCTAAATGAGTGAACTAGTCAGCAGTTCTAGGGGACAGTACTCACCGAAGCATGCATGAGAGGTTGTGTATGAGCATGAGTAGCTTATAGGCAGCCCCATTACTGAAACAATCTCCTTCAGTGATTGTTAATAGTTTAACTGTAGACCTTGAAGGTCTTAAACTGAGATATCCCCCTGCTTTTACCTCCCAAGTGCTAGTATTAAAGGCAGTCATCAACACTGCTGATTGGCCATAATGAAGTTCTAATAAGTTGTCTTAAATGTACCATAGCAGTAACACGAGGAGAGATAAGTGATATACAATGAAAAAGTTTTCATGCTATTGTCAAGCAGAAATAGACAAACTGACATTACATGTCACTTAAAAATGTAAATTACCTATAATAACCAAAGCAAAATTAAAATCAAAGGACAAAATTTGGAATATTAAGACTACCTGATGATTATCTTTAGATACCATCAAAATATAGTTTGCAAAAGAAACTGGGCCTAAATTATAAAAGTTACAAAAGTAACCACTATTAAATACAACACAGTAAATAGCATCTGCTGTTTGGTGTTAGGACTCATAGGAATTAATCCTAATTAATTGATTTAAAAGACAAAATATTTGAAAAATTCTTTCACCTTTTGATTGCTATCAAATATGCTAAAATAGTATACATTAAACACATACAAATGTTAATTTATTTGTGTAAACATTATCATAGCATACACTTTAAGCTCTAAGTTGTGTTTTGTTTCTATAACAGATTTATAACACCACTTAAGGAAATTAATTTTAAACTCCTGCATCGAGAAAATGAAGAGTATACAGAAAAACAACAGCAACCTCTGTAGACACCAGTCAAATGCTATCATTTTGACCTTCCTTGGCAACCTGATGATTCTTAATTTTTCTCTAGGAGACATGGCTCAGAAGCTAAGAGCACTGGTATCTTAGTCAGGGTTTCTATTCCTGCACAGACATCATGACCCAGAAACAGTAGGAGAAGAAAGGGTTTATTCGGCTTACACTTCCATACTGCTGTTATCCTCAAAGGAAGTCAGGACTGGAACTCAAGAAGGTCAGGAAGCAGGAGCTGATGCAGAGGTCATGGAGGGATGTTCTTTACTGGCTTGCTTCCCCTGGCTTGCTCAGCCTGCTCTCTTATAGAACACAAGACTACCAGTCCAGAGATGGTCCCACCCACAAGGGGACCTTCCCCCTTGATCACTAATTGAGAAAATGCCCCACAGCTGGATCTCATGGAGGCATTTCCCCAACTGAAGCTCCTTACTCTGTGATAACTCCAGCCTGTGTCAAGTTGACACACAAATCCAGCCAGTACAACTGGCTCCTCTTCCAAAGGACCCAGGTTCAATTACCAGCACCTACATATCAGCTCCCACCCATTTATAACTTCAGTTCTAGTCTATCCAGTGTCATTTTCTGGCCTCTGCAGGTACTAGGTACAAATATGGTAGACAGATGGCAAAACACACATCAAAAAAAAAAAAAAAAACATAGAATAAGCACATAAAGTTTCTTTAGAAGTGCACACATATGGCTAAACTGTGATTTTTAAAAAACCTGTGTGCTATTTTATCATAGGTACTTTTCAAATATCACCTTCATCTAGAATATCATACCATATCAAGTCAAGGAAAGACTAAATTTGTGTCGTTTTCCAAATGTTTCGTTGGGCGTGAGGGAAATTAGAAATGATGGTGCTTCTGAAGGAATAGAGTGTGCTCTTCACATGGAAGTCTTGTTCTTAAATATAAGATTGTAAATATTAAAAGTGTCCAATTGAGATTAAAAGTGGATTCTGACATCTGAGAATTAGATGCCACCAGTAGGAGATAGAGTGTAGAATGGACAGAAAGATAGAGTTTTGGGCTTCTATGAAGTGAAAGTTTTGACAGAACTCTAGAAGACAGGATTTTAGGCTTTACTACTAATATGCGCTACCAATTTTCCTCCTAAGTACCTTTTTTATAGTGACCAGGAAATACAGTCATCACCAGGGGTGATTTAATTCTATACTCCACAGTTTACAGTAAATCATGTGACCTCTTTGACTGATATGCAGATGGCAGCTCTGAAGACCCTGTCCATCTGACATGGAAGGTTCTGCTTGCTCTCTCCTGGAAGCTGTGTGCAACATTGTAAAGAGTACTAGTGGTCACACCATGCTATAAAGTATCTTTGAGGTTCGAAAGGAACAACCCAGTTGTTGGGACCCAAAGCACTGGGATACCCAGTATGGGACTGAAGAGGTTCTCTTGGATTTGCAGATCAGTGGCTGCACAAAGTAACATGTGGGTCAATACTAAGCTTGCCAGCCAAGCTCTTCCTGGTTACATGAAACTTCAAGCTGTAAGCAAAGAAGTCATTAAGCTTTCCAGCAATAAATCACTCGAATTAAAACTATGCCTTTAAATGAAGGGCTGCTGTCGGAAAGCTGAACCAGCACTTGCTGGGAATTGGAAGGTAGATGGGAGATAGGAGGGGCTGTGAGAGGATTAGTAACTAAAGAACACTGTTGAAAGCCAGGGAAGATACACCATCTGTTGTGTAATAGAAGAGAGTTGGGCAACACCATCTTCCATGATATTATGGAACAAAAAGAAACTAACTGCTGTGTTCGGCTATGACCACAACTTATATTCATTTCTGGCTGGAATGAAGAAAGCGGCTTTCCTTTTAGTAAAGTGACAAGTGAAAAGCAGAATGAGAAATGGTTATAACATGGAACTACAGAGGGCCAGATAGCTTCTCTGGACAGGGAATTTTTTTCTTTTTTTCAGAAAAAGAAATTGCCTTAAGAAAAAGATAGACTAAAGGGTAATAAGTTCTAAGACCTTTATTGAGAAGTGATACATGCTTAGCATGTCTCATCTGAGTAACCCACAGGCTTCTAAGCACCTTATAGATAATAAAGCTTCTTGCTAACCTGCTAGACAAACTTAATGACCTGAGGGTGTGTCCCAGTGCAACTTCACCGAGAGGAACTAACTTGTACGCGACTCTTCTAATAGAGTGAGCTGTCTGAGATTTACATGATCTTAGTAAGTTGACAAAAAAGTTTTATGAAATAAATTAGATGTTTTTAAGGCAGTTCAAGATTGAAACGATCTAAAATTTACAAATGAAAACTTAAAAAAAATGAATCAAAAAGCCAGAGAGCAGAGTTTGAACCACAATATGACTCCCAGGGAATGTCAGGACCAGAGTCAAGGAAAAGGTACTGAAGGTATATACATGGCTGGATCTCAAAATGTTTCCCAAACCCCTCCTGAATCCTGTACTGCACTTCCTTTGGCATCAGCATGGATCCAAGTATGACAGAGCAGATATCGAATCTTTTGCTTGGCAGTCTGAGAGGATCACACCTGAGGATTCTGCACCAAGCCCGAACTTGGTTTACATGAGCACCTCAGCTTTGGATTAGTGTCAAACACAGATGAGAACATGTGGTTCTCAGCATAAGAATAAGAGGACATTGCATGTGGGGCCATTATGCATCTCAGCAGCCAGCTCACCAGTAAGTCGTCTTGTTTTCTGCACATCTGCTCCTTCTCCTATCAGGAGGTGTACACTATGCGGCAGTGACTCACTTAACTCCAGAGCATACTGGAAGTGGAACTTGGGGACAGTACATTCAGCTCACAATGTCTTCAGTTTCATTGCAGGGTCATTTGCTCTTGGGACAGCCCCCCCTTAAAAGGCCAAGAGCGTGCTGTCTGTCTTAGGGTTCTGTTATGATGAGCACCGTAACCAAAGGCAGCGTGGGGAGGAAAGGGTTTATGTGGCTTACCCTTCTGTATCACAGTTCATCACTGAATGCAGTACAGGGAAAGAACTCAAAAGGGGCAAGAACCAGGAGGCAGGAACTGATGGAGAAGGTATGAGGGAGTGCTGCTTATTGGCTTGCTTTTGATGGCTTGTTTAGTCTGCTTTCTTAGAGCGTCCAGGACTGCCAGCCAGGCATAGCAGGACCTACAATGGGCTGGGTCCCCTTACATCAATCACTGATTAAGAAAATGCCTTCAGGCTTGTCTACAATCTCATATTATGAAGGTATTTCTTCAGTCAGGGTTCTTTCCTCTCAGATTACTCTAGCTTGTGTCAAATTGAAATAAAGCTAGCCAGCACATTGTCATAAGGTCAAGGACATAGAGAGAGTCCACCAGGTTCATTCAGGATTCCTTAGAGGAGCTCTCCACCACCAGCTAGACTAATTCAAGTTGTAAGAGTAAGCTTCCTCAGTTTTTTGACCTAGCTAAGGCTTTAGCTGTCTCTTACCTCAGCCATCACTTGCTCCCAAGGCAACACAGAAAGAAGTCACTGAAGGTTGGTGTTATTTACTGCACAACAGTAGGCAAATCATAGACAAAACTTTTGGTGGGGTGGAAATCATCATTATTATTGCAGAGATATGGCAGCTGGTGTCTCTCCATTGCGTACTAGAAATTTCTGTGAATTTTCCACTCATCGTTTTAAACACTAAAGAGCCTTATTCTCTGAAGTTTGAAAGACAGTACTCGGGATTGGGGATTTAGCTCAGTGGTAGAGCGCTTGCCTAGCAAGCACAAGGCCCTGGGTTTGGTCCTCAGCTCTGGAAGTAAGAAAGAGAGAGAGAGAGAGAGAGAGAGAGAGAGAGAGAGAGAGAGAGAGAGATAGTACTCTCAAATTACAAAAACAGTGAAGAAGGGGGAATTACTTAAATAAACTGTTGTATTCCATATGCTAATATTTGTACATTTCAATATTCCTAAAAATAACAGAGTATATTTTAAGGTCACACTATTAGTCTGGACTCTCTGAAAGAATAAACAGTATAAAATAAATGTATATAAGGGATTTAATAGATTGGTTTATATAATGTGGTCTAGGTAGCCAGAAACTCATTATATGCATGTTGTAGAGACTAAGAATCTGGCAATTCCTCATTCCACAATGATGGATACCTATGCAGTCGGAATCTGGAAATGGAGGCCCAGAGGATAGTGGATAACCACTTATCCATAGTCTTTATTGAAAGCTGGAGAAGCTGGGTTCTGATGGCAGGGGCAGAGCGGTAGATGCATTTACCAGCCAGAAGTGAAGGTGGGCAGGCAAATAAAGCATCTTGTTCAGCCTTAACCCCCAGGCCACTTTACAGTTGTAATGCCCCTAAAAAGTGCTGCCCACTGTGTGGGAAACCCAGCCAGAAGTGTGCCTATTAGTTGATCCAAGATCCAATTTAGTTGACAACCAAGATTACTATTACAGTCATTTTGTTTGCTTTAGGTTAACATGAGATTTTCGTGGAGTTGTAAAGTATTTGCATGTAGTCTAAGGAACATTTAAATGAAAACCCCTTCTCCAATCTATTTTTCAAGCACGACAGATAAAATATTTTAGAAGCAGCACATAGAGTTTCGAGTGAGGGAAACAGGGCTTCGGGCATAATTCCAAGCCAGCTTGAGGTCTTTTATGTGGATTCTTGGGGATTCTTCCTGTGCTCCAGGTCCTGAACTGTCTGCAATGTCACCAGTGCTCTTTTACATTTTGTCCTCCCCTGAGTTAGTCTTGTTTGCCCAGTGGCATTCACTTTTCTTGTATATCGCTGAGTGATGGAAGCTTGCTTCTGCATTCACACAGATACTGGCCTATGGCGCACCCAGAGCAGCTGCTGAGATGACTGCTGAATGACAACGTGTCTGTCGAGTGGACAGTTGAAAGCTGTATCACTTTGTGCCAGCAGTGGCCAGGGCTCACTAGTTGCTCTCTGTCCTTCTTCCTACCTGTGCTCTTCCTAGAGAAACAGATCACACCAATAAGTGCCATTCCTCTCATAGAAATCCACCTGCCTAAGTAGCACAAAATGTTATTGAAGAAGAATTGATAGGGCAATGATTGTCTCTCAAAAGATATTTTGGTCACTCAACTGAAAGCTAAAATTTATAATAAAAAAAGCCTGACAGGGCCTGGGGACTGAAAGTACCAGAATCAAGGTCAAATTGTTAGGAAAAGGAAGGAATGAGAGTTAGAAAGATCCAGAAAAAGAACCTGCAGGATCAGTCAGAATCACAGAAGAAATAAATAGGGGCTGGGAAGAACCAGCAGGAATATAAGGCAGGTGGTAAAAAGGAAATCACTTCCCAGGCTCTGGGAACTACTACACAGGAGAGCCCATGTCTAAATGTAATTACAGTGGTTATACAATTCAAATTCAATGCAGATTCAAAAGACATGAATCCAAATGGACAAAATCCCAGTCACAGTTGAGAATCCTCAGGTGGATCTGCAGGAATTCCCTGACAGGTCTTGATGCAGTGTTTTCATGTGAGTGACCCAACCGTGCAAAAATAAACACACACACACACACACACAAAACACTTCCTTTCGGAGCATTGATTCCTGTAAATGTATTTGGAAAGCCTTCTGTGAGTTTACACTCAGAGTGCTGAGGACATGTCAAATGGGAACCATTTCCTTCTTAATAATTATGCTGGAGGAAGCAGCAGGGTGACTTCATATCATTTGCCACAGACTCACACAGCTTGCAAAATAGACCAAGAAACCCCATCTGAGGAAGTGCTATATGTTTCATTGCTTATCTACTTTGCCCAATGTAGACATGTTGATCCAGGAGACTCCCCTGTGGTTAGACACCTGGCTCACTGGTTGAGAGGCAAACACCCTTGAGTTCAAGGCAATCAAAAATGCTTCCTTGATAACTCTCATTACCTAATACAGGAGACTTCGTGTTTCTCATAAAAAGGACTGTCTATACCATCTGCTGGTATGCCTGCTGGCACACGCTGAGCCAGGGAGTAAGTTTTGTAAGTGTATTAAGCAGGACTCTGCTCATATGTGCATTCTAAGCATACCCATGCAGCAATTCTAAGTGATAGAGAAGGAAGAAAAAGGGCAGGATTGTTGCTCTCTAGAAGTAATTCATGTCTTCCAATCAAAAAGGAGCCTCTATCCATGCATCTAGGGGCCTCCTACAGTATCGTTCAAGCTTTCTATTCTGGTATCATCAACCCAGACATTACCATGATCCACAGCATATTAAAATGCAGGCGGAGGATGCTTCTGGTGAGGAATTCTCTTTTAAGAAAACATAAATAAAAGAGAAGAAAATAAGAAATGGGGACAACCATAGTGAAAGAGCTATTGGAGTACAGAAGGGCATATGGGCAGCAGTTGTCCAGTGCAGGTAGAATTCATGAAGTAACAAAAAATTCACACAAAACTTTTCCCATGCACCCCACATAGCCTATGTATAGACAAGAAGTGCTACTCCCATTCTCCTTCCTCCTCCATTTCTTGTATTTTTCCTCCTCCTTCTTCTGCAAAAAAAATAAATAATACGTAAATTTTCATTTTGAGAAATAATGGTTGAAATTTGAAACATAGAATCGAATCGCATACCTGATATATGCCAGCTTTATGATCCAATCACTTTGTGTTTCACAATTTTACCATCCACAAAGGAAGAAAACAATACTACCATTCATAGGACAAAAATAATGCAAGAAGAGAGTTTGGCACACATTGGACCTGCAACAAATGATTATGTTTCTGTGCTGAGAATTCCCAGTTTTCATAGTTAGAAAGTTACAAGTGACCCGTAATAAGGTGTGGACTCACATATGGCATTTTTTTTTTAAGCAAGGTTGGTATTAATAGAAAAATCCAAGATGCAAATGTGCCTCTGGAGTGAAGCGACTGCCATCTGGATTGCATGGCGTCTACCATTATGAGCACTGGAAGTTGCAGTGAGGAAAGCACCTACTCAGAGTGCTGCCTTGCTAAGTTCTACAGCTCTTTCTGCTCCCACGCATCTCCTCCTTGCATGTCACAACTCATTCTTTCTGATCAGGAACCGGGAAGAACTATTAGAATTTCCAACTGTATGCACACATAAGTTTATAAATATGGTGAAAACGAAGGAGGGAGCTTGGGCTGTTTGTTAGAGACTTCCAGATAGTGCTAGTGGGATAAGTAGGTCATGAAGGTTTAGAGACATTTGGGGAGTGGATAAGAGGAATGGGACAACCTCCTTGCTGCATGTAATTTCAGCAGTTTCCAGTGTTTGCAGTTTCTCGGGGCCAATTACATAGGATTTTGAATTCTATGACACTTTAAATAAAATTGACTTTGCCATAGTATCAAGGCTCTTAAAATATTTTCTGAAACTAAGTGTGATTATTGATTAAAAAAAAAAAAAACCAATGACACCATCACAGAGAACTATAAAGATAAGGGATATAGGGAGTCCTGCACTTTGACCTCTGAGGAGGAGGAGTATACTGTCAGGAGCAGCTCAGGGGCCCAACAGTGGACAGCCTCCAGGTTTCAGGGCTGCAAGCAGAACTGAGCAGCTCTCACTGCTTTTGTGCAGTGGATCTTGCCTAAGGACTGTGTTTGCTTAAAAGTTCCCTTTGTGTGTGTGTGTGTGCGCGCGCGCCTTGACATCCACAGAAGTACAGCTCAATCTAAGGGATTTTCTGGATTGTCATTTCTCCCATACCCCAGCACAACATACTTGCCCTCATGTGTCCCAAAAGCACCATGTGATTGGATTTATGACTGAAATCTTCGAGGCTCATATGAATCATTCTTTTCTCTTTCACAGTCAGTTTTTTTTTCTCCTAATAAAACTCTTTAACTCCCAATTCTGTCTCAGCATCTGCTTCATAGAGATCCCAAATGATCCAAGACGCTATGAATGCTTAAGGCCTGAAATTTGGCACCTGTCAGGTTAATTTCCAGTATTGTGACTCCTCTTTTCTTTCACTGGTTTTGTTGTCTCTATTTCACTTCCTTATATCTTCATTGTTGTCCAGCATATGATTTTGTTGTTTATTTCTCAATCCTTATGCTTGATAGACGTTTTTCACATCATTACTCATGGAAATTCTCAGCCGATTCTTTATTTAAATGCATTTTATACTGCATTGGCATAACCCTTATTCACCTTATTGCTTATTGCCAATCCAAAAATTTTAAAGATAAGTACTCTTCAAGGATACTTAATGAGATATAATTAAATTGTCATTCAACTAGCCACTGCTAACAAACATCATTAACTACAGTAAGCCTTGGCTGCTATCTTGAAATATAAAGTGACAATCACTCTTGGCAGAATAGACTTCTAGTACATGCCACTTGTATCTTACCAAACTAGATTATTGTGCTACACCATGACATACAGAAACCCATTAGCACGTTTCATCCAAACACTGCTACATTTCTTTCATGTGCATTCAGGCACCTTAATTTAGACATTAAAAAAAACTGTATGCTATTGGTTTATGTTCAAAGTATTATTTCTGATACACTAGAGAATTCAAGTATGAGCCATTTATGTGTTTTATTATTAGAAACTGACAAATCATAATGACATGTTGTACAGGCAAAAGGGAGTTCTATGATATATAGTAAATTTATAATAATTGAATCACACTAACTAAAGTGCTATGTTTATCTAAATCATTATACTCTTAACCAACACATCTCTTTTCTCACAAATAACCCACTGGTAATAGGACATTCTACTTTCTGTTTCTGTGTCTGTCTTCATTTGTAAGAGTCCACACGTAATAATTATGAACATACGGTGTTGGTCTTCTTCTTACCTTCATCTCAATTGACATGATGTTTCTTACCAATCTCAGAAGTGCCCCTTTTCGCAAGGCTGAGAGCTCCCTTACATGTGTGCCATAGTCTCTTTATGTACTCACCTTCTGGCATGAATTTTTCTAAATCGTCTGATATGGTAGAAGATGACATGGACAATATTTGCTTCATCTTTAAAAAATGTATATTTAAAACCTGTATTTCCTTTCTGTATATGATACAGCATAAATTATTAAATAAAGAATGATAATAAGCATATTAAAGACAAATGAGTTAACTATATAACTAGGGTCAGGCCTCATTTCCTGTGGCTGTTGTCATTTTTTCACATAGAAAACTCACACACATACAAAGAAGGAACATCATGCTGAGCTGAAGAAAAAGATCTCTACTCACCAGTCCTGCCAGCGCCCTACTCTAGGTCTTGTCTCTGTAAGTATAAGAATAAAAATCTTTTCTGTGTAAACCTCCTGGCTTGTGATATTTCTAGTTACAATAGAGAATGTATAGGCTAATGTAAACTGCACAGGAGTTGGTTTTTATTCTTTCTATAATGTTTAGTAATTTTCTTTGTTTACACATTCCTTTATTAAGGTTATACTGTTATAATCAGATGTAATAAATTCTTGTAATGTAATAATTACATATCCATTTAAATTATATGTGAAAAGAATGAAGTTACTAAGTAGTTTGAAGTTATAAGATACATTTGTAAAAACATGTGTTAAAGTTATAACCTATGTAATGATACATTTATCTACTAATTACTATAAGTAAAACGGAACAAAAAGGTCAATGCATAAACACTTTGGTCTGTTACATGAATATCACTGAAATTTACTGGTTCTAAAGTTGAAACCAAGTCGGTTGCTAGAAACGCATTGCCTAGAATAAATAACCAAACTTCATTTTTCTGTCTGGTGATATGCTAGACTGAGGATTATGAATGCATGACTCTGAAATCGATCAACAATGGCTCAGCCTTAGTGAGTACCCAGCATGGAACATCTTGGATACCAGTAAAACAGAATTATTGCCAACAGAAACTGATACCTGGAAACAAAGAAAAAAAAAAGATTGAATTTTGCCCAACTCTCTGTGACGAACAGGTCAGGAGATCTGTAAAACACCAAACCTCCAGCACTGGTAGATTTTACCCAGAATTTCACACACACACACACACACACACACACACACACGGTTAGAAATGTTCCAGCTAAATTCTTTGTAAATTCCTGTATGGAAAGCAATTTACGACAAACAGAGATGAGCCAAGCTCATTCCCATACTGAAGTAAAGTAAACCAGCTAAGGAATGTTCTTTATAGACAACCAGTCCAAATTGGTTGACGTTTTGGCTCAGAGATTGAGAGGTTATTTCATATTGTGAATCAAAAGGTAGACTAGACTTAAAGAGGATCACATTATGAAAATTTTTACTAGGAACCATACATCTCAATCATCACAACAGACTAACTGGCTCAGATGTTTTATTAGATGTTAAGAAGGAATTCATTAAGTTAATTACTATGTAATTATACATTTAGTAAATGTCTTATAGCAAGTAAATCTTTCCAAAGGAGTAAGATATGAATTTCCTTGGTGAAAGATTAACATCCGTACATGCTATTTCCAACTTATTTCTTTTTTTCTTTTCTTTTCTTTTTTTTTTTTTTTGGTACTCTCTCTTGAACCTACCCCAATAAAGTGTTGGCTCCTCATTCTCATAAACAACAACAACAACAACAACAGCAACAACAACAACCACAACCACTACCACCACCCAGGACTGAGTCTCTCCTCACGTGACTCAGGAGTGCTATTTGACAGCGTTTGCCTCTCTGTATCCATCCATGAAGTGCCTTGGCTCTTGTATTCAGAGGCGGCATTCTGCTCTGATTTTCTTCTTGCCTCAGGAATTGTCCCTCCTTATCATGGAACCTTGGTGGTTTCTTCTCACTTTAGATTCTGGAGCATTTACATTTTGTTGCTGGCCCATTTTATTTCTCTTCCCATAGATGTACTGCTTCCTCTCAGAGTTATTTTGCATCATGATATCTCTCCTAAACTCCAGACATAACCATCCAATTGCCTGCCACATCCACTTCATCTGTTAATGGCATCACAAAGTAAACATGTATACATCGAAACCCATAGCGGTTTATGATACTTCATGAGTACAATCAGGGCAAAGAGGCAGTACATACTACCCAGACCAGATCATGACTTGAGGTTTCTGAGACCAGGCAGCATATACATCAGGATCAAGAACTGTAACATTTACTCACAACAAAAGGACAATGAGATCCCAAGATACAGCCATTTGCAACGAATTATTCTGTAAGTGGAGCCATTCCATAGGAAAGGCGGACAACGTGGCTACAGAAACCGTCATTTTCCTCTGCATTGAAAGGACCCTCATCTCTGCGCTTGGAAGCATCTTGTTGTCTTCTGATTAAGACTCCCATCCTTTGTTTATTCGCCGAGGGGAGGTAAATGGTTTGTCACACACCCATACGATCGCTAGTTGCATGAAGTCTATCCTCTAGAGTCTATAAAACCGTGAAAAGTACATAGAGATTATATATTCAAAGTAGTAGCTTCAGTCAGTAAAACCCAAAAGCTATTTGCCTACTATAGTATTTTTATCAAATACTTAGGGTTTACTACCTAAAGAATAATATTTCTGGCAAAGCTAATATGAATAATAAATCATCAATATATTAGGAAATGTGTAGTAGGTAGCATGTTGAGTGTTGGTGTTCCTTTTGATCAACAAATGCAACTAACTAGCTAGCTGAATACACAAACAGGATCACGCTTGGATCAGTTTATCAAGAACTGATCAGAAGTAATGAATACTGAAGTACATAAGTAACTAATCAGAAGTAATGAAAACTGAAATATATAATATTTAAATAATAAAATTAAATTAAAAATTCATATAAGGAATTATTCTGATACAAAGTTGAAAAGTGGCTATTCATCTAAAAATAGGAGTTTTAGCTGATGGTGTGAAGAAATGGATAGAGAGATGGCAATTCACAAATACCATAGCAGGGTATCATCAAGATGTCTTCAGTGGACAGACTGGACTACTGAGGCACAAAACCTTCCATTTTCTTCTTTCTTTGGCCTATCTCCCCCTTTCAAAAGACTTGATATGTCTATGGTTAACAGCACTGCAAAACATGCATATGTTGAAGGTATGTTTCCACATAGTGGCTCTGATCATTGAGAAGAGCATGGATCAGAGGTCTGTGAAATGATTCCACTAATTCATCCATAATTCTGAATTTAGAGGTGTTCTTGGAGGTACTAGGTCACTGAAGGTATTCCCTAAAAATAATTTCTCTTATGACCCTTTCTTATTTTTGTTTCCTGCCACATGAAGCAGGCAGTATCAATCCAAGAAGCTTCTGGGCTTCTGGGCTATGAGTCTGCTCTGCTCAGAGTCACAGCCCAGAAGCCAATGACTGGGGCTGAGACATTTGAAGATGAGCCAAAACATATTTACTCTTTTCAGTTGTTATCCTAAGGTACTTTGTCACAAGAACAAAAACCTGACAAAATAACACAGTCCACTTTGTCAGCATTCTTGGATGCTGGAATCTCTTTATGAAAAGCTATTGAGTAGAAGGACCTGCATGAGGAGCCTCTCTCGCATTCACACCTACTCTTTCAATGTTTTGCTTTCCAAGTCAGGCTTTGAAATAGACATACTATAGGAAATTTTAGAACAAAGAACTACATACTTTTAAATTAAATGCATGATACTCACATAAGCACAGGTGTCTTAGTTACTTTTCTTGAGGTCCTGATAATATACCAGCAACGTAAGTGAGAAAGAAATTTTTTGACTCACATTTTGAAGGTATAGTCCAACAGGCAGGGGAGTTTTGATGCCAGGAGCTTACAGGAGAGTCAACATGGTATCCTTAGGAATCAGATAATGACCAGTGCAGCTGATCAGCTAATCCTTTCCATGTTAAGCAGTGCAAGATTCAATATTATTCGTTCTCCTCAAATATCTAACTAAGATACTCCCTTGAAAGCTCAGAAAACAGTAACACAATCTTTACAGGTATTTCCAGAGGCTTGATTCAGGTTATTGGATATCATAAAATGTACATGTACACATAGCTAGATTTTCCTTTTCAGGTATTAACTTACATGCAGAGTAATTTCCTAATAATATCTTACAGAAATTAGGAAAATTCTGTAAGAGTTTTAAGCTAGTAAGTTTGTTCACTGAATCCTTTGCCTTGTTTAGTTTAATTATACATTCTGTTAGTATTTAAAAAAAAAAGCAAAGAATAAAAGAAGAAAGGAAAAAGGAAAGGAATAAATTAGTGTATCCCCTATGTCACATGTGATGGTAACTTGATAGGAACATATTCTGATACCCAACAAGCAGATGATAACTGCAGAGTTTAACACCTACTGGACTCTTGAAAGCTTATAATTCTCTCTCCCAAACCCCAGATTAGGCCTTAAACCATCACCAGCAAATATGTCTTTCTTTTTTCATTATTCATCATACAACCTGTAATAAGAAAAAACTTGTAAATGCCTAGATGATGATTTTTTTTTAATGTTTAAAAATAATGTGACACGTTGTAGACAGTCAAATGTTAGAATGAATTGCTAAGCCATTACCTTTTAGCCAGAGTAAAACACCAAATTGTCAATCAAGGACAATATAAAAAGTGTTGGTACAGGACTGTTTTGTTACACTCAGCTTTCCTTGGAGACTAGCACAGTGACTGCCCTGCTCTGCTCTGCCCTGCCCTGTTCTGCTGGCATGGGCATTGTGGTCCAGGATCAGTCTTACCCCCTCAGGATAATCTCAGAATATCTGAAAGGGATAATAGACTCCTTCCCCAATATAAGCATGTCAGCATTGTTCTTGTGCTCCAGATACAGGAAAAAAATACATTCTAATTCTTAACAAAATGTTGTGTTTATTGAATAGGAAAGAAGGGAGAATATGCATGATTTTTCCATCAATCTACCCATATCAAGAATCTAATTTAGGGCTGCTATTAGAAAAGTGATCATGATAGTGAGTCCCATAGATGTTGGGAGAGAATGACCCTTTTGTGCATACATCTGCCCTTGCATTCCTCCCCTGACTCTTGCTGACAATTATTTGCTAAGCATTACAGGAAGAGCTAGGTGACAGGAGAGCAGCCGAGATATCTGGCTACTCTATAACCTTGTCCCAGCCTCATGACTGCTAAAGAGCTCTTGTTGAACTTGTCTCTTGGAAAGGGAAAAAAAAAAAAAAACGGCATTATAAAACTGATAAGTATACCCAGAACTGATATCAAAGCTGACACATCAGATACACATTCAAACTGCTGTGTGGGACTGTGATCATAATTATTCTGACGGTTGGTATCATTCCGTTCACACTATTACCCAGAAAAATTGCACCTTGAGATTGTTGTGATGACTCAGATTTGAATCTATTCATGTCTAGAGAAGACACATATACTAAAATGATTCCAAAAGACGTCTTTATAAGATAGACTATCGGGCTCATTTCTAACCTGAGATTGAACTAAAGGATAATTTTGTGGCCTGAGAAAAGGACTTGTGAGTTGTTTGAAATGTCTCTCCATCAGTAAGCACTGGGGAGAAGTTGTTTAATTTTTGACGTTCCTCTTTTTGAGTTTTGCGAATAACAAAACAATAAAAAAGAAGGAATAATAAAAATCAATAGGCAGCAGACAGTAGGCTAGGTATTGGCTTTATTCATCAGAAGAGATTCTGGAAAATGAAAGCGTTCTTTGCCTGTCTCTGGATATTTTATTCTCCGATGATGGACGAGCATGTTTATTCTGTTACTCATGCAGTGAAAAAGCATAAGAGTGTTATTAATAGTTACAGTAGGAGAGGACATATTAGGAAGTTACTTTGGAATCTCTACATATAACATGTCAAAATGCTTGATACCACTGTGAACGTCTGTTTCATCCTAGTCAGTGGTTCTTAGAGTGTGCCACCACATCCGCCCAGAGCATCCTCTGTGAACTTGTCAACCGCAGAAATCCCTGTCTCAACTGCAATAAAGCAGAGCACTGGGGTGGTGCCTAGCTTTACCAAACACTGGGTTGCTTGAAAGCCACGGGCTCAATTCAGATCTTCTCTAGATAAACACAGAGATTCAGGCACATTGAGGTCAATAGATAAATCTTTCAATCTGATTTCAAACTTACATTAGAACCCAAGGGGTGGGAAATGGGTACTATTTTTATCCCCAAACTTGCCTGAATTTAACTTTTTATTGACTCTTTGTAGATTTTACATGATGTACCCCAATGCCATTTAGCTCCCATCCTTTCCTATGTACCCTATTCCCATGAAACCTCCCCACCCAAAGAAAATAAAAGAACAAAAAAAAATTTTTTTTAAAGCATAGAAAACATCTCATCATGGAGGTTGTAGTATGTCCCAGTGTATCCCACAGTATACCCTTTGTCCACATATGCCTACTTGGAAATATTCGTTGCAATGAGTCATTGGTCTGGTTTGAGGCTGGTGGCTTCTGTTACATCATCAATTCTGAATCCTTACCAGAACTTCTTCCAGTCATTCTGCTATTGCTCTATGTTCTAGAGATCCTACAGCTTTGGATCTGCAGAATTGGCCCTTCCACACTGTATTTCAGCAGTTCGCAGATGAGGTAGATGTTAGGATGGGCCAACTCAGAGCCCTAGATCTGGACCTGGGTAGTAGCTGAGTTGGTCAGCCCACCTGCTCTCTAGTTCCAGCACTACCATTATGAACTCTCCAGCAGTGCCCTAGCTAACTCAACCAATGTTGCTAGCAAGGGACAAGGGCAGCTTTCTTGCTTTCATGCCCTTGAGGCCACTTCACAAGCACCAGTGGCACTTGTAGGCTGGAGACACTATGGGTGAAAGGTTTTGTGGGTGGGTTTTGCTCTCCACTGGGAGTCCTGCATGGATACAGGAATTGGCCACTTCAGGGTCCATATCCCCCCACTGCTAGGAGTCTTATGTAGTATCATCCCCATAGATACCTTGGGTCCTTCCCAGGTCTCCGGTCTCTAGCACATTCTAGAGATTGCCTGTCCCAACCCCCACACTGCAAATTTCTGTTCTCTTTGCTCTGCTCTGCCTATATCTGATCTCCCTTGTTCCCTCCCTTCATCCCACCACCGATATCTATTTTATTTCCTCTTCTGAGAAAGATTCAACCAGCTTTCCTTAGGTTCTACTTGTTATTTGGTTTCTTTGAGTCTGTTAATTGTAGCATGGTCATTTTGGGTCTGGGTTACCTCACTATGAATATTTTCTAGGTTTATCCATTGCCTGCAAATTTCATGATCTTATTTTTAATGACAGAGTAATATTCTATTGTGTAGCTATACCAGATTTTCTTAATTTATTCTCTAGTTGTGGGACATCTAGGTTGTTTATAGTTTCTTGCTGTTATGAATAAAGCTTCTGTGAACATAATTGAGCAAGTGTTCTTGTCGGATGGTGGAGCATCTTTTGGGTATATGCCCAGGAGTGGTATAGCTGAGTCTTAAGGTAGAACTATTACTAAATTTTTGAGAAGCCACCAAATTAATTTCCAGAGTGGTTGTACAGGTTTGCATACCGACAACCAGTGAAGGAGTGTTCCTTGCTCCAGATGTTATTGGCATAAAAACAGGCAAGTTGATCAGTAGAATTGAATCCAAGAATCAGAAATAAAACTACACTTGTATGAACACTTGATTTTTGACAAGGAAGACAAAGCCATACAATGGGAAAGGGAAAGCATCTTCATTCAACACATGGGCTGGTCTATCTGGATGTCTGCAAGTAGAAGAATGCAAATAGATCCAAATTTATTGCCATGCACAAAACTCAAGTCTGAGTGGATCAAAGATCTCCAGGTAAAACTAGATACACTAAATTTAATGGAACGAAAAATGTGGAATAGCCTTGAACTCATTGGCACAGGAGACAACTCCTTGGCACAACACCAATGGCTCTGGCACTAAGATTAACAACTAATAAATGGGACCTCACGAAATTGTAAAGCTTCTGTAAATCAAAGGACATTATAAATATGACAAAAATGAAAGTCTACAGATTGGGAAAAATATCTTCCCCAACCCTACATCTGACAGAAGGCTAATATCCAGAATATATAAATAACTCCAGAAGTTAGACACCAACAACTTAAGTAACCCAACTAAAAAATGGGGTACAGAGCTAAATAGAGAACTCCCAACAGAGGAATGTCTAATGACTGAGAAATACTTAGAGAAATGTTCAACATCCTTAGTCATCTGGGAAATGCAAATAAAAATGACTCTGAGATTTCACCTTACACCCAAGAGAATGGCTCAAGTAACAGCACATACTGCCTGAATTCTTAAATCATGAATTTGGAAAACATTTTCTCTGAAAGCTAAAGAGCACACTTGAAGTCTGCAGGATGAAGCAAGGGAGAGTCGCCAGCTTCAGATTCTGCAGTTGTAGCAGTCCAGCCTTTGAGACCACTGTCACAAGCAAGTGTTAAGTTACAGAGCAAAAGCAATAATAAAATTAACTGTAGATGTCGGTAACTTGGGGACTGTGACATGACTGTACTTCTTCTATTCTTCAAGGTTCATTGTAAGCAATTTCCAATTTTCTCTGATTAATGTCATTTGTGCCCTTTATTAAACAATATTTATTAAGCACTGGCACTTGAAAACTAGTCTTTGGAAAACTTTAATATTTTCATTACATTTATTTCTTATTTTTTTCTGTTTGTGGAGAGATTATGTGTTTATCAAGTTGCAAGTAGAGGAAGCTGTTTCTTTCCCTTGAACATGGGAATCCTGGCATCCAAATCAGGCCATCAGGCTTGGACGCAGGCATCTCTGTCTACTGAGACATCTTTCTGGTCTGAATACATTATGATACATATTCAGAAATTAGAGTCATTTTATTATTTTTCCCATTTTTAAAATTTTCCCCATCTTTCTTACTTAATTTATTGACGTATTCCTTTTGAATTTCTATTTAATCATCCATTTATTTACAGGGTTTTTTGTTTGTTTGTTTTTAGATAGGTTCTCATGTAGCCCAGGTTTGGGCTAGAGATTTCTATCTAACCATGGAAGGAACTTCTCATTAGAGAGAGAGAGAGAGAGAGAGGATAGGAAGAAGGAAGGGGGAGACAGAGAGGGAGAAGGGAGACAGAGAGGGAACGGGGACTCCCAAATGTTACAAATACACGAGTATGCCATTCTACTTGACTGTTTTGTTATCCTTTGTAAATACAATTTGTATTCACCTGATGCAATTGTCTCGAGGTTTACTGCCTCTGTCTGCTAACCTATGCTTAGTCCTGGAAGCTTCTAGTCTTCTCAGTACAATCTCACCTAGGCCCAGAATGGTTTCAGCCTCTGAGACTTTCTGCTTAATAAGCTTACCCCTTCCTATTCCTTTCTGATGTCTTTTTTTCTAATATTTATTATTTTTATTAATTTTTTATTTTATATATTTATATCCCAAGTGTTGCCCCACTCTGTGTTCCCCCTCCCACAGTTCATCCCCCTATTCCCCTCCCATTCACCTCTGAAAGGGTGTCCCCCTCCTGCATCCCTCTTACCTGGGGCATCAAGTATCTACAGGATAAGGCACATCCTATCCCACTGAGACCAGACAAGGCAGTCCTCCTTTACATATGTGTCAGGGGCCTTGGACCAGCCCAACTTGGTATTCATCATTTGGACAGGCACCCAATCTTGACACTATTACTGATGCTATGTTGAGCTTGCAATCTGGAGCCTAGCATGGCTGTTCTCTTAGAGGTTCTACCTGCAGTTGACTGTGACAGATGCAGATTCTCACAGGCAAACATTGGACTGAGGTTGAGGACCCCTATGGAAGAGTTACGGGAAGAATTGAAGGAACTGAAGGGGATGGCAACCCCATAGAAAGACCAACAGTGACAACTAACTTGGACCCCTGAGAGCTCCCAGAAGACTAAGCTAACCAACCAAAGAGCATACTTTCTGATCTCTTGCTAGCTGAATAAAGTCAACTGTTCTGATTCAGAACTCTTGTGTTCACAAACTCATTTAACCTGGCTCTTCTCAGCTTCTCCTGAATAGCTCTGCCTGGCCTCATACTAACATTGGCAATATGTTCTTTTATTTATATTTTTTATTAACAAATTTTTCATTAGATATTTTCTTCATTTACATTTCAAATGCTATCCCGAAAGTCCCCTATACCCTCCCCCGCCCGGCTCCCCAACCTACCCACTCCCACTTCTTGGCCCTGGCATTCCCCTCTACTGGGGCATAAAAAGTTTGCAAGACCAAGGGGCCTCTCTTCCCAATGATGGCCGACTAGGCTATCTTCTGCTACACATGCAGTTAGAGGTACAAGCTCTGGGGGTACTGATTAGTTCATATTGTTGTTCCTCCTACAGGGTTGCAGACCCCTTGAGCTAATTGGGTAATTTCTCTAGCTCCTCCATTGTGGGCCTTGTGTTCCATCCAATAGATGACTGTGAGCATCCACTTCTGTATTTGCTAGACACTGGCATAGCCTCACAAGAGACAGCTATAATGGTCTATTTCCTTCTCATTTTCTGGTTCATTCTGTCTTGCCCTGTGTCTAGCTTTCTCTCACTGCAACCTCTCTCTGTAAAATTCTCTCAGTAAAGCTGTCTCCTTCTCTCTCTTTCTCCGTGCTGCTCCCTCAAGTTGCCTCCCCCTCCTGTCTGTTCTTATGTGAGTTGAGCATATCTTATCTCTGATTCTTTCTCGGATTTGTTAATTTGTTAATTTTGAAGTTCCTTTCAAACAAGGATGCCTCCTTCCAAAAACTAACTATACTTTCATTGTTTGGGATGAATCACTGGTGTGTACCAAGGGTGTGTCTATATTCTAGCTTGAGGGATTAAAGGTGTTTGCTAAGGCTGAGTCACTCCACAACTAGAAACAGGTTTTTCTCCAGTAAACCGTACAATTTTGAGGTTCACAGTGTGATCAAATATCCTGGAACAGTTGTTGAAACTCTTAAATATTCTTCTAATGAGGAAATACACTAATATTGGGAAACTTTTCCTAATCAGAAATTTTTAAGAACTACGTCATTAACAACTTAGAAATAAAGATTTTGAGTCAATTTCCCTTGTACGTTGCTGGTGTATTTTAATGGAAAAGGTAAGACATTCACACATTACAGCTATGGAATCATTATGACATTCAAGGAAAAAATACCTGTATTTCTGTACTTCTCAGGGGGGAGAACATTTAGAATCAGGAAGGTCTAATCTTAGTGTGCAATGCCATGGACTACATGACATGCTTAGAGCCTCAAGGCTGTATGACCTTCAAAAGGCTTATTTAACTTTTTCACAACTTGATTTTGTTGTCATAGAGCTGAGTATAATAATATCTCCCTCAAAGAATTATCATAATAAATAAAATGAAGCCATTTATTCAGCGTAGCCATTAACCTCTGATGCAAGTGGCTATGATTTAATGTTTCTCTAGTTCACAGCTAAACTAAAGTTTAACTGCACTATGTATGTACCTGTTCTTTTACTTTATTATCAGAAGGCTCTCCTTTCTGTGCAGTGTGCTCATAACAAGTGTATGTGTTTTGCATTCTACACCATTTCTTTGCCCAGCATCCTTTTCTGAGAGTCCATCAGTCTTTATCCTTGTAAATTTTTTTCTGCCTATCAATACTCATGATACATCCTTTTTCAAGGCTTTATTAAGAACACAGTTTAGGTTTTGAAGGATAACTCTTGTTTGAAATTATAGACACTTGGTTTGCAAAAATTCCACCTAAGAAGAATGCTAATTTCTTTCTGCAGCTGTAGAATGACAATAAGTTGTGAAAGAGCATGATGATTTGTAGGCATTGTCTCAGAATATTAGCATGCATACCACTATGTGAATCAAACTACTAGAATAACCTTAGGATTTCTTGAAGTGTATGATGATAGGTGATGAGTTGGTCCATTTGAGCCATTGTGATTTTCAGAAAATAAAGGGAAAACAAGGCATGTGAGGGTTGTAATTCTGAACATGGCCGTAGGTGTTGCACATTTTGGAAACTGTAGTTCCACGTATTTTTAAAAGATTTCATTAAAGTTTCACATTTATCTTTTTAATGTTTTCATTAGAGTATGTCTCAGTAGTTAATTGGAATGGAATCTTTACTTTTGAAATACATATTGATTTATTCTGTTTAAAAATTGTATTCTGTTTCTTTTTAAGGTAACATATGCACATGAGTGATAGGGATGAAACCAAACCACTATGCATTAATATTCTGAAATGTCTAGAAAACATGTCACATTGGATTTCTAACTCCCAGGTAGGGGGTACTATTCATTGTAGTGCATCAAACATAGATTCTGAAAATAGTCTGCTGTTTCTCAAATTCTAGCTTTAAATCTTTAGTTTCCATGGGAGCTAGGCAGACCATGCAAGTATTCTAATTCTGTTTTCTCATTGTGAAATGTGGGTAATAAAAATGTTCATATTATTGAGATTTAGAAGTCATAATTACGATTTATAAGTCATGGTACCATATGCTTGACAAAATATTATGATTCTGTTTGTATTATTATTAATATTATTAACAGTAACTTAAATTACATATTTAATTATATTTTAAAAAGCTGTTTAATTAACAGTCAGCAAGAAAACATATTGTCATCCACAATCTCTTCTACATTGTTTATTATTTATCCAAGGACAAGTTATAATATTGCCTTAGTCGGGGTTTCTATCCCTGCACAAACATCATGACCAAGAAGCAGCTTGGGGAGGAAAGGGTTTATTCAGCTTACACTTTCCACATTGCTGTTCATCACCAAGGAAGTCAGGACTGGAACTCAAGCAGGTCAGGGAGCAGGAGCTGAAGCAGAGGCCATGGAGGGATGTTCTTTACTGGCTTGCTTCCCCTGGCTTGCTCAGCCTGCTCTGATAGAACCAAGACTACCAGCACAGAGATGGCACCACCCACAATGGGCTAGGCCCTCCCATCTTGATCACTAATTGAGAAAATGCCTTACAGCTGGATCTTGTGGAGGCATTTCCCCAACTGAAGCTCCTTTCTCTGTGATAACTCCAGCTTGTGTCAAGTTGACACAAAATTAACCAGTACAAATATTTAAAATATTCAGAATTCAAGAACCAATTTTAGGACCTGAAAATAATTAAATAGTTCAACTCACATTAGGTCAAGGAAATGAATCTCAACGAATTCAGTGACCTCAAATATCTCCAAGAGAAAACAATAAATCTTTAGGATCACTTTCTCTATTTGTCCTGAAAGATGCTACAAAGCATTTTACTACATGTCCACAATGACTGTTTTAAAATCTTACTGAAGAGATATAATCAAAAATAATTTCTATGAAAATCCAATAACTGTTAGTTAAAGTTGTGCATTTATATGGACTTCCTTGAAAATCTGAGAATAATAACATTTGAAATGTTATTTTAGTCTTACTCTTTAGTATTCTATATAGTATCAATTGACCCATAGGGAAACGCACTTGTTTTTTTGCATGAATTTTTACAAGCCCAAAGGATGTATTCAGATTACCCTGAACAGTTTTGTAGCAATGATAAACATATCTCTGTTGATCCAGAGGTATGATCTCAACTTCCCATTTCTGGCTGAGCAGGATTAGCATAATCACGATGAACATCCTTCCTAGAACATTCTCCCACTGTAGATGTGTCTAAAGTTTTATGAAAAATCATGAGGTAGAGAAACTGTTTCCTTTCTTTTCTTCTGAGGTTATATGGCTGGAGATAGAAAGGAGATTTGCAAGAAATAATCATTTATGAACTGACTGAAGAGAGAGCTGGAAGAGAATTTGCTGAATTTTCTGAAAGTCTGTAAATCTGTAGTAAAAGTCAATACTTCTGAGATTTGGCTGCCTTATAAAATTATCTGGATTTAAAAAGTAAAATCCCAGTGTGGCGCTTATGTCCCAGACTCAGAAAATCAAACTGCTTATGGAAGAGGAAAGGCATCTGCTTCTTTTTTTTTTTTTTTTTAAGATTCAGGTGTGTGCCAAATTTTGGGATCATTGGCTTAAATATTAACTTGAGATCATAGCTACAGACTCCTTATGTATGATATCAATTTTCCTTTTTTTTT
>NC_034611.1:35811972-35822279 GCF_900095145.1 Mus pahari | reverse complement strand
TGGCCTCGAACTCAGAAATCTACCTGTCTCTGCCTCCCAAGTGCTGGGATTAAAGGCCTGCGCTACCAGGCCCGGCTTCAATTTTCAAACTGAATATTTTAACAATAAAATGCATTTACAGGGGAAGTGAGGTTTGTCTCTTTCATGAAGTTTGGATTTTCAATATGCAATAATGAAGCAAAGGAGGAAACTACCATAGTAAAACAAGATACTAATACTAATGACGTGTCATACTCTGTGAGGACCCTGCCTCAGGTCCAGGATAATGCCTACAGGTGAAACCAGTGCCGTGGCTTCCAGCAGTCTGCAGCAGAAACTGTAGGCCTCGGGATCAGAGTAGCTAAGTCAACAGGGCAAGATTCATAGGACTGAAGAATCCTCCTATAGTTTGCAGATCCACAAAAATCCCTGCATGCCTGTGGGCAGTATCTGACCCTGAGAAGAAGCCTAGGTATAGAGCCTTTGGCCTTAAATACCAGGTACACAGAGCAAAATGGCATCATAACCCTACTACAACTTAGTCACCTCCTGAAGAGTGTAAAAGGTTCTACTGAATGAGGAACCAAAAAAAAAGGGACCATGAGGGTTGTGGCTCTAGAGAAAGTTATAACAGAATATAGGTAATGTGAAGGGGAAATGGGGAAAGGCTTTAAAAGGAGAATAAGAATGAGGGAAAACACAGAAGGTAAAGGAGAGGAGAACATTAGTACTAAGAATGTCAGAACAAGATAGAGGCAGTAATAGTATTTTCTATTTACCTATACATACTACATATATAAGAACATGCTTATACATACACACACACACAGAGAGAGAGAGAGAGAGAGAGAGAGAGAGAGAGAGAGAGAGAGAGAGAGAGAGAGAGAGTTCATCTACTTGGGATGATAATTCACCCCACACACAAAAAAATTAGTACCAGTTATACTTAAAAAAAAATCTTTTGGGTTATTGGTCAGAGGAGTTCCAGAAGCTACCCTGAAACAATATAAGCTAATACTTCTGCCCTTACTTGCCTCCTAACTGATGCAAGGGAGACCTACTCTAGAAGATACCACATTATTTGCAACCCAGAGCCTCCCTGAGACCTAGCTTTCATAGAAATGAAAAGCTGTAGGCAATTTATCAAGGGAGGAAATAAATCAATAGTTATACCCAACTGAGGAACCCATGATCCACAACAATGATCAGAATTCCAAGATGTTCCTAAAAGTTCATTAGTGGCACTTACTGTGTGGCGGTAACCAACAGCTGTCAAATTGGACTTAAGGCCCACTCAGTGAGAAGAAAATTATGTGTAGTTAACTACCCATGGGCAGTGTGGTTGTGAATCTTGCCCACAGCATTCCTTGTGCAGGCAGAATCTCCTCTCCCATGGAAGTAAAGAAGTTTTATGGGAACAGGATTCAGATAGCAATACAGTATAGGGAAGCCTACGATATGGAAAAGCTATATGGAAGTCTAATATATCTCACATTTTAATTTAAATATTATTGAAGAGATAGTAGGACGCATTTTTTTATGAAGGAAGAGAAGGTGTTATATACTAGATATTAAGTGATTAAGTGAGAGTGTTATTGAGAACGAGGAGATGACAGAGTGGTAGAGTAGGTTATCTAAAATTTAGGAGACATGAAATGTCACTATGGAAATTTATTAGTTGGTAAGCTGATTCTAAAATAGAACTTCAAACATAAAGTGTTTGCATATTATTTCTCTACATTGATAAGCAATGCCCCTGGAATTATTTAATGAAAACCATCGTACAAATCATTCGAGTTATTGGACATAAAGGTGCCCAAAACAACACAGGCCATTGCCATTGCTCTTGGTTACCTATCATAAAACATTGTAAGACCATATTGCTGAAGACATCACATCCTTTAGATAGAAGACATAGAAGAAAACAAACAAAACCAATATCTCAATCCAAACAAGAAACTTCTTCATTAATGGCTAGCTTTCACAGTAACAGAAGATATATGAGGAGAAAGACATTACTTGTATTACTTGAAGTCAAGGGCATTGTTTATCAATGTAGAGTAATCATATTCAAACACTTTATGCTTTGAAGTTCTATTTTGGAATTAGCTTACCAACTAGTAGATTTCCATAATGACTTATCATGCATCCTAAACTTCAGACAACCTACTCCACCACTCTGTATAAGTGAACTTCCTGGTAAGATATATCCACTGCTTCAATAGTGGTACAACTCTTATGGGATAACAGCTTTCTGACTGTATTTGGGCCTCTTTCTCAGAAGGAAATTTCATACTTGATACTGTGATCCTGGTGAGAAGCCCACGGGCGGGGTGATCATAGAGCTTCCAGTAGAACCTGATATTGTTCTTTTGCCCAATGACTATGCTATCAAATAACCTTTTCATTTGTGCCTACAGACCTGGGTTTCTCTCAACCTTAGTCATAGAAGCTTATTTTGTAACAAAAAAAAAAAAAAAAAACAGTCAGTGCTAAGATGTTTAACAGGTCAAAAGGCTGTGAATAGAAATCTAAGTGCTCAGTCCTAAGTGGTAAAACTTTCTAAACTTCCCTACCTGGGTTACCACTATTACCAAGGTACAAGGAATATCTGGGAAGAGAAGGGAGAAAGAATGTTATAGTCTAAGGATGGGGAACATGCTGTGTGATGCTGACATCTGGACATGACCTGGCTATTGTACTCATGAATTCACATTAGCTATGCTTACATGCAAAAGACTTGAACACAATCACTCCAGCCAAAATTCTGTCAGAGGTGACAAAGTTTTCTCCAGACCCTCATCTCTTACCAAGGAGTTACGTGCAATTGATTACTGTTGGGGAAAAGAGATTTTTTTTTTTTTTTTAATTTTTATTTTATAAGGAGGTCACCAGTGCTTATAGAGTATGACCCACCTCCAGTACTAATTGGACTTAGTTATAAACAACAAAAATATAACGCCAAGTTGGAAAGAGGCCATGCATGGAGTGTTTGAAAGGGGGAAATGGGAGGTAGATATAATCATGTCTTGGTGTGTAGATATTCTAAATGCTCAAGAACCATGTAAAATTAGCATTAAGAACAAAATTTCAGATTTTGTGAGCAGCAGGTTAGGACTAATACTTGAGTCTTGGGCTCTAGTGCGTAACGGCAAGAGAATTAGAAGATCGTATTTAGCTTGTTTCTAAGAAAAGTACGGTTTATATTAATTGTCATATAAAATGTTTAACATAACTTATTAAACAAAGTGACTCTGGCACAGTTTACGGAATTTAAAATAGGCCTTGATAGGCAGAAATTGGGGAGCTAATAGGGATATAAAATAGCCTACGATGAAGTGGAAACCTGTTATGGACCCCGTTGCAGGAGTAAGCTTCAGAATTAGAGCTGAGCCAGTCCTGAGGGTCAAGTTGGGCTGCAGAAGCTACATGAAGGACCACAGAGGTGATATTGGAAAAGGGAAATTCAAAGTCCTCATAGACAAATGAGTAGACCACAACACCATTCTGGTAATCTCTGTCAGTCACTGAGCTGAGCTGTAGCTCCTAAGGCACAAGGAGTTCTGCCTGTTGGTGTCTTGATCCACACTCTGTATGGCCAGATGATATGAACCTGGGTCCTATTACAATGATAGGTGGTCTTCTTCTTATAGGGTCCAGGTGAAGGTGCTATGACATGTCCTCTGCATGGTGTGTATATAAGTTTTCAGGCCTGGGTTTCCTGATTTCATTTCAATACACTCATGTGCCCCTACAGTCTTGATTACAAAGGGGCAACTTTTACCTGGCTGTGCCTTCTGGGTGGTGCCCACCATATGGTGTCACTCGTATCCACCAAGGAAGAGGGTCATCCTACTTCTGAATTTAATTGACAATGGAGTCAAATGCTGATTGTGACACGTCGCAGCCCAAGGAGACACACTATGGAGAAAGAGAAAAGGGCACAGCCTGATTTTTAACAACAAGGTTTCATTTCATGTACCTTATTAAAAAAGAAGAGAAGCCCAATTTCTAGGAATAGAAGTCAGTTTAAGGCAATTTTAAATGATTCCATATCATTTTCCTCAGCACAATACCAACCTGACTGGGATTTCTGGGACCCATGGGTGCATCTTATCCTACTAAAGTCTCTGTGCTCCCATTTAAAAAGCATTTATATAAGGAGGAAGCTCATAGTTCCTCTCTCCCTCCCTCTGTCTCTGTCTCTGTCTCTGTCTGTCTCTGTCTCTGTCTCTGTCTCTGTCTCTGTCTCTCTCTCTCTCTCTCTCTCTCTCTCTGTCTCTGTCTGTCTGTCTCTCTCCTCTAATGACAAAGAGGATCAAGGTTGCATAATATAATTTGCATGATTTTGCCTAGAGCTATTTACAATGTATGTAGGCTCAATAAATCAATTCAACTTTAGAAAGACAGGCTATTGGTACAGTTTCTTGAAAATTAGCTGTCAGTGAGTTCTGAGCTCAAAAATAAAAGATATTTGAGCAAAAACTAAAATTAAATGATAAAAAAACAAGATTTTTGGCTTATATTTTCACTACTAAACTATAAATTACATTGAGTTTCGAGACAGGGCTAAAATAGTATATTTTCAACACTCTCTCCTTGCTATTAGATTATGTATGATTACAAATGTTAGGCTATTTTCATACGAACTAATAACCCATTTAGGTACTTGACTGTGTACATGTGCATGTGTGGGTTATATGTAAATGTGTATGGGGTATGTGAGTATAGGCATATGCATGTATGTTTGTAGTGCATATTTGCTTAGCATATATATATATATATATATATATATTTGTGGTATATTTATATGAATAAGTGTATATATTTTGTGATTGGCATTATATGTTTTGGGGATATCTACATCTATATAAATGTATATGTACATGTGTATGTTTCTTGTGTGTTTATAGCACATGTGAATGTCTGTAGTAAGTGCATATAAATGTATGTGTGTATTATGTGTGCATATACATGTGTACATGTACTGTGTGTATATGTGTGGTATGTATATATACGTATATATGATATATTCTATATATATTTATGTGTGTGTGCATTGTATGGTATGTATATGTGTATGTTGCATTAACTCTTAGCTCAATTCATTCTTCCATCAACTACCTCTCTTTTCGATGAACAAAATGTCTTTTTATCTCTTTTTATTTCTATTTTGATTCTGTGCATTTGTGATGTCAGTGGGATTTGAGTACATACTTACTGTTGATTTCAGTGATTCTAAAGTTTTTGTTATATCTTCAAAAATTCTGACATCCTAATGATCACCTGCTCTTGGTTAAGAAGCAGTGGTGGAGACGGTACAGAATGGAGATGTCACTCCCAGCAACTTGGGAAAGATTAGTTGGTGTCTTGTGTGCCGTGTTGAGATGCTGTTATTATGGCACCAGCACCCACGGCCAGGAGTCCTTTGTAAATCACTGATGAAAGACCGTGAAAGAGCAAGAAAAGGACATGCTCTGCACTCTGTGCATCTTGGAAAGACTTCGTTTCAACCGAGAAAAGTAAATGTTTTGTCACAGTAGCAGGCAATGTGATGGGATAGCTCTGTCTTTTGTCTTTTTCTTTATTCTACCTCCACTTGCCCCTTAACGCAGCACTTTAAGGTAACATAATTTAGGGGTTTTCTTGGTAATGAAACAGCTTCAAAAAGTTTAAGGTTTTTCTTGAAGTAATATTTTGTGAAAGACAGATGCTTTCATAGTGCACAGTGTACCTTTCTCCTCTGCATCTCTGCAGTTAATTTTATTTACTTTTGAGACCAAAGGCAGAACTAAAAGAGTCAACCTCTGGAAGCCACTCTTTCCTCTCGAATTCTGTATATTCATATAGCAAAGGGACTGCAAGCATAAATAAATTATGCCGTTTGAAGACAGTCTCAGCTTCTCTGAAAATCTCTCTCGAACCTTGTCTGGACTCTGGACGTGGTGTTGCTCACTCTTTTCTACTCATTGAACTTTGAGCCAAGGAAATAACTTACTTTTCACCTCCTGCCAGAGAACCATCTGAGTGTGTGAAATGAAACACACCATCTTCAGATCAATATTGCTTCAATCTGAACATATGTATATCACAGGATCTTTATTTATAGAGCTTAGCAATTACAATAGCACTAGTCATATACTCTTCCACTCTTCTATTAATGAATATATGTGTTTGTGTGTGTGTATGTGTGTATTCATATATACAAGGTAGAAACAAATAGGCATACATGTACATATGTGTTACAGATATTTAAACAACACACATGCGTGCACGCACACACACACACATACACATACACACACACATACACACACACACACATGCTCCTAACGGTTATGAATATGTTACAGTCATTCATTCTCATTTGCAAAGGAGAAGCATGAATCCTAGTGTGCTTTTGTGACTACTCCGTGGTTACAGTGCTAGAATCCGGCAGTATCATAGTGCAAAACACAGCAAGGTTTTCTGATACTAAATAATATCACTATCCCTCCCACAGTGTTCAAGGAATTATGGAGACCAACCTTGTTCTTCTCTCTGAAGAGATAAGAGGCTTAATTCTTCTGCCTTGAACTCTCTCAATGGTAAGAATTTTGCATATATACTTTTGAAAGGAAATAAATGACTTTTTTGATATTGGGTTTTGTGAGCTATCACTGAGAAGGAAAAACCAAAAAACCAAAAAAAAAAAAAAAAAAAAAAAAAAAAAACATTGTGATATGATAAGCCCAACTGAGAGGTTCAGGGACCTGTTTTATAAATCCACATGGTATGAATCAAGGCACAAAGTTCCATATAGAAACTGACATGGATTTGTCCAAGGCCAAAGGTGTGAGTCAGAATGCTGGAGAAACTGTAAGCCAAAGAGTTTGTCTCAATAATAATTTGAAATATTCTTCTTTCATCTCAGTAGTATTTATAAATTCACTTACTTACTCACTAGTAGCTTTGAAGTGGTTGGTTTTAAGGTACTGCGCTTTGGACATATGCATCTACATTTATATTTGGCATTCAAAAACAAAACCATGGCAGTGCTGTGTACTTTGTGGATCCAATGCACCAGATGACTAGTCAAGAAATAGCCACAAACCCAGTAAAAAGTCCAAAAAATGCCAAGCATCCTAAATGGTGATCATCTAATAACTAAAGAAAGAGTGAGCAGAGCAAGCTGGAGCCTGTCATGGTAGGGTAAGAAGAGAATGTCTATATTCAAGTTCTAAACCACGGAAGTTTTACAAAGCTTCAAAGCAATCATGACAGCCTTAGCCATTCTGTTTCCGTGTAAGCATTCTGTTTTAGTACTGTCACTAAAATTTCAAAGTGGGCAAGGCATCAGTTATGGCTTCACCTGCCCCTCTATACACAGGGCTAGCTGGGATAAACAAGATAAACAGACACATGTTTAAACACTATTAAACAGAAAAATTGTAAGTTACCTGCCCTGGAGCCTCCACAAAGGAAGAAAACTATCTAACATTCTCTGTCTCTGTCTCTGTCTCTGTCTCTGTCTCTGTCTCTGTCTCTGTCTCTCTCTCTCTCTCTCTCTCTCTCTCTCTCTCCCTCCCTCCATGTAGAAGCTAAATTTGTGAACATTCTGTAAGAGTTGGATCATATCTGTCTGCTGTCTGTCATAGGCTAGGGGTCTGCACACAGAATACTGATGGCCAAAAACCTCCAGGATGGGCTGTGGAGCCGGGAAAAATGACATGCTGTTTGGGAAGTAGGAAGTGTGATATTGAGTTTATGAGCTTAAGAGCATTGAAAGACACCAGCTGCAACATAACAGAAAGCCTCAGTAGCTACTAAAGAAAAACTTTGAATTTGAAACTGGGCTTAATTGGAAGCCATCAAAACAAAATCAAAGAATAAGTTCTGTAGAGACCTTTGGACTATTTACATCCAAGTCATTATGCTTCAAAAGCCACAATCGAGATGAAAATCCCCACAAAATGCCAAGAAAATATACTAGAGCCATTAACAGGTAATTTTTTTATTGCTTCCTAATACTTTGTAATTTGGGAGGCTGAGCTGAAGCGTATGAAAAGGCTGTTGGAAAGCAGATAACATCTTTTCAAAACCATATTCATCATGCTATTTTAAGTCTGCTCTATAACATTTAAAGCTTATTTATCCTTTGAATTCCATGTATTCTTAATTAGAAACAAGCAAAGCTGTTATCTCCAGTCTGATGAATGGGGAAATTGTATTTAATGGAGTTAAATTGTTTGGCCAAATGTCAAGGAATCAGTGAATGTTGGAACCAGGGTGGCTGCTTCTGCTGTAGAAAGCTTAAACATTTCTCCTCATCTTTGGTTCTTTTTATCCTGTCAACTTATAAAGTTTCCTTTTTAATATCAATTCATTTGATAGTTACCTACTATCATGCGTAGGTCTATACATGATAATCTTAGTTCACCTATTAAAACTAAGATCCTCCTAAGCAAGTGAATCATTGTATTTGTTACATGTGAGATGCATAGTATAGTATGAAAGGCAGCTACCAAACCGTTCAGTTAAAATTATTGAGAATGTATGTGGTATGTGCAGACTTTTTGGCATTTGCAGTAGTTGGTGAATATATGCAATTGTACACTTGTGGGATTGAAGCCATGATCATAAATAATCTGTGCTTTACTACAATGGATACACACACACACACACACACATATATATCCATTGTAGTAATACATATATATATATCCATCACAGCAAGCTTCAGTATCTAAGAAGGAAATTCTTTGAAATTGTACCTATGCACAGCCTCCAAGCTTATGAGCGACAGGTACGATCCAACTCTTATAAAATGTTTCTGAGTTTAACTACTGTTACTTCTGCATTAATAAATTGTGTTGTCTTGCTCTGCGGGGGCTTCAGGGTAGATAAAATTCAATTTTCTTGTTTTAATAATGTTTAAATACGTGTCTGATTAACTTGTTTATTTTAGGACTGTGAAGAGTGGGACAGGTAATGCCATAACTGGGCATGCGTGTGTGTGCATGTACGCGCGCAAACACACACACACACACACACACACACACACACACACACACACACCCCACTGTAATAGAATTAACCTTGGATTACAAAGCCATCATGAAATCCATAATCCATGCTTCTAGATTTGAGGTCTACCATTGATACTGACTGTGTAAAGGCTCTGCTTTGTTCTTCCGTGCGGGAAGACAGGAACAAAGTTTGCAGCTAGTTGGAAGACAGGGAATACAGATGCACAACTACAGCAGCATAGTTTTCAAATTTAATTTAGTCTACATAAATAAAATGAAATAATTTCATCATACATTTAAGAGTGTTAAACAGAAAAATAAATGGAGCTTTAATACCATGTGACATTGCCTGAGGTTCAGCTACATGGGTATCTTGTCAAAGGAGAGAAGTGATCAGGAGATGAGAGAATCATGATTTGTATAACTATTGGAGGAAGAAAAAAGAAAAAAAATAAGAGTGAATTATTTACATATAATTTTAATTCACATATGTAATATATCTTATAACTCTATATGTGTATATGATATATGCATATATCATATAAAATGTTTTATATGAATATTATTTAAATATACAATGTATGCATGTATAATGTACACATACATAATATATATATCCAAACCAAAAGTTTATGAACAGTTAACTGGGTATGAATATGATCTTTTTATACATAACTCTTGAATCTTAGGTTGTTTGTGTTGCGTATTCTTTTTTTTTTTTTTTTTTTTTCCGAGACAGGAATTCTCTGTATAGCCCTGGCTGTCCTGGATCTCACTCTGTAGACCAGGCTGGCCTCAAACTCAGAAATCTGCCTGCCTCTGCCTCCCGAGTGCTGCGATTAAAGGCGTGCACCACCATGCCCGGCTGTGTTGCATATTCTTAGAACATGTGTTGAGCATTGTGATATTGTGGTTTAGAGTTTTGAGTAGTTAAAACAAGAAATCATTCAAATCAGATATAGTATATCCACTGAGAGTCTTGTGTGACATAGAGTGTACATTGGCCTCTGGAGGATGAGTGGCTAAGTCAGTTGTAGAAAACAGCCTATAGATACTTAGTTTAGCTCCCTTGTCAAAAATCAAGTGACCATAGGTGTGTGGATTCATTTCTGGACCTTCAATTCTATTCCATTGATCTACATGTCTGTCACTATACCAGTACCATGCAGTTTTTATCACAATTGCTCTGTAGCTCTGTAGTACAGCTTAAGGTCAGGCATGGTTTAATCCCAGCACTCGGGAGGCAGAGGCAGGCGGATTTCTGAGTTCGAGGCCAGCCTGGTCTACAAAGTGAGTTCCAGGACAGCCAGGGCTGTACAG
>NC_034611.1:35805913-35811387 GCF_900095145.1 Mus pahari | reverse complement strand
CTTGTCTAGTCCCAGATTTTAGTGGGATTGCTTCGAGTTTCTCTCCATTAAATTTGATGTTGGCTACTGGTTTGCTGTAGATTGCTTTTATTATGTTTAGGTAGGGGCTTTGAATTCCTAATCTTTCCAAGACTTTTATCACGAAGGGGTGTTGGATTTTGTCAAATGCTTTCTCAGCATCTAATGAGATGATCATGTGGTTTTTGGATATACTATTGAAGTGTGAAGATTCCTGTTATGGAAATCCACCAAACATACAACCTTTAGAAGTCTTCTAAGTATCTGGTACTGTACATAGATTTCAAAACATAAATTGATTTGGAAAACTGAATCTTCTCTGAGGGAACAGAATTCATTATAGGAGAAAGACATAAAATCCTGGGATATGATTGGCTAATGAGAAATGAGATTGTTTCCTCATCTCTTCCTAAGATCACAGCATGCAGTGAAGGGAGAGTGTCTCCACTCCTAGTTCTAAAAATGCAGTGACAGACCAAAAATTAATCAGCTCCGGAAACTCCTTGTGTTTAGAGGAAAGAAAATGTAAGTGAAACTTTCCCACTTACAAGGACCAGTTTATATCAAGCCACAAAGAACAATCTTAGCAAAATGATGTGTTTGGTCATAGTTCCAGAGGGCTGTTAAAGTCACTAGGGGAGATACATAAAAAGAGAAAAAGTTGAAGAATTTGGGTCCTTCTTGCTAAATTAAAATTTTCTGTTCTGTAGAAATTCATAGCTATTACTACATAGGAAGACAAACCATATACAGTCTTTAATTGTGTTGTATTTATAGATATGGTAGGTTTTCTTATTCCCCAAAGAAAGTTTCTAGTACAAAGAGATAAAACATTTTTAAATGATAAAATAGATATGTTTAGTTTCTCAAGAACATGGGAAGGCAAATTTTTCTCATAGACTAGGTCCCAACTATCAATATCACTTCAAAATTAAGTTTTCTGCTTAATGATTGGTATCATATTCTTTTATGCTGATCCTTTATATGTGGTTTGGGAGAAATTACTAAGGAAGTTGTACAGAAAATTAAGTCCAAACAGGTTTGGGAAGGTGATGTGAACATAATTTAAGAAAGTGGATTTGAGATCGTACTTGGTTTAAAAGACTGTGAAATGTTAACAGCAATGGCATTTACCAGGCAGTTGTTTATAAATGGAAAATTCTTTCATTTTTGATACTCATCTCACAAATATGGTTAATAGTACAGAAAAAAATTAAAAAGGAATAAAGATAAGTACAAGGTAGGGGTCACACATGGTTTATAACCTAGATCTCCTTTGTTGGTAAGTTAATGGTTAAGAATGCATATGTGTTTTAACACATAATCCTTGGGCCATCAAAACGCTTCACCAGTTAGAGGTCTCTGCTGGCAAGCACGGCCACCTTTGCTCTCCCTTTGGATTCACATGGTTGAAGGAGAGGACTGACTTCTAAAAGTTGTTCTTTGACCTCCAAAATAATGTGCCCATGTATAAATATAAACACATACATACATATATTTATACATATACATACATACATATGTATGTATATACATACATATGAATGTATATATATACATACAAATGTATGTATATACATACATACATATATTTATACATACATACACACATACATACATACATACATATGTGCAAATGGATAACGGACAACTTTAAAATGTAAGACAACTTGTTTATCAATGTATGCGAGAGAGTCAGAGGAATTTATGAAGCTGGTTCTTTCCAATTATACTTGAGTTCAGGGGGTCAAAAGCTATCAGGTGTGGGCACCAGCACGTTTACCTGCTGAGCCATTTCACTGACTCAATCGAACAACTTTAAAGATGGCTCTATCATCACTCACTTTACACATATCACTTTCTCTCATATATGCAAAGCAAGAATGAATACCGTATACTCTGAGATTCATTCATTTTATCTTCTGTAATTATTCGTTGACCAATGCTTTCTTGTACGAAATAAGTAGAAAGTAGACTTATATATGTCCTACAAAATTGTACTGTATTATATAACTTTTCTACTTAACTTTAGAATTACAAATATATGTTTAGTTTAAGCATTGAACTATTATCAGTTTTTATGAAAATATTAGAATAATAAAATGTACACCCTTCCTTTTAAAGAGTGAAAAATTATGTTACTGTTCCTTAAAATGAGTCTGTTTTTGCCTTATCCAGTGAGATTTTAGTAAGTAATAAAAGATCCATGTAGTCTCTCATCAAGTCCCATTTCTTCCTCTTGATTTCATCTGCCTTTAATCTTGCCCAGATATTACAACCAATTGTATCTCTTCCTCTCAACATCTGGAATGGTCTGCCATTTAGAGCATGCTGGCCTGATCAAGAAGCAGCTCCTTCCACCGTCCATGTCTCTGTGCTTCTCTGCCCAGTCCTTGAGGGTATGCTTCTGCCAGTCTAAGCAGCATTGATTCATGCTCTGAAATTAGGTTTTTACCTTAATACCCATTGCTGCATCCCATCACAGTACCATATATATATATATATATATATATATATGAATATCTAGTGAGTGTAAGAAAATACTGGCATTAAATTCCATTTGGTTTCTACTTTCCAAGAGCACTTAGTGCAGGAGAGAAACACCCAGATTATCGGCAGAATGGGATTGAGTGATCTCAATACTGGCAATGTGGCGAACCACAAAGAAGAGAAAGAAGTCTGACTCATGTTATCAGAGAAAACCTAGAGGAAATATTGTGGGAGAGGAGAGGAGGATCCCTCCCATTTAAAAGAATATGAGGAGGCTGAGGTAGGAGAACTGCTGTGAACTCAAGGCCAGCTTCTTCTACATAGTAAAACTAGATTAAAAAAAAAAAAAAAAAAAAAAAACAGAACAAAACAAAACAAAACAAAAACCTGTGAGGGTTTAGAAGTGTACCTTGTACAGCTCTCTCGTACCAAACCTATCTTATAGGTCTTGGAAACAATAGTAACCCTCTGCACATGTTCACATCAAGTCTGGCTGAGACTGTATGTCGTGTCCGGTTCCTGCTATGTCCATCATGCTGAGCTCTAGCTAATGGATGGAGAGCTTAGCATGAGGCTGCTGAGGAGCTAAGGGAAATATGGCATCACAGCAATGCTGGGCCAGCACATCAACAGAGTCCAGTGAGTGTTCGAGCTCAATGTATGCATTTCTTTTACACAAAAGGGTCCACGGAGCCTTACATTTATCTGTATTTAATGTAAGCAGTTTCTAGCTTCAGCATATTGGCCAAGGAATTTAAGGTTAGGGTTTCTACCTAATTTGTACAGGAGTCTATGGTATCCATGCACTGTGTTTATAAATGCATGTCACACAGAAAAATTGTTTTTGAGTTGTTTGTGTCATTTCAAATATTTTTAAAATTATTTTATTAGATATTTTCTCCATTAATTAAATAATAAATAAATAAATGGCAGCTCTGTATAGGCACTTTAATGTTCTGTATACTCTTCTAGTTTGTTATTCAGGCACGCATTTTATGTAGTTTGGGTTATGTGGTTCACTGGTGAGACTTGAACAGGTTATTGTCTTAGCCTAAACTAGAATGAACATTGCTTCAGACAAATGGGCCGCATTCTTCTCAGGCATCCTTAAGTAAGTTCTATAGTCACATCTGTTCATACCCATACACTAAAAGTATCTTATACTTATCCTGGCTATATACAAAAATCTATAAAGATATAAAGTTATAGGTGGCAGATTTTAAAAGATGAGAAAAATAATCTTCAGAAACCTGAGACATTTGAAGTAATCCAATATAAGTGCAGACCATGTTCATTGGAATTCATTTATCCATGGAAGCTTGTTAAAAAATCTCACTTTATTATTTTGCCAAAGTATCAAATGTAGGAATGCCTGTAACTATTGTATATCTTAGAAATGCCTTAGATTGTTACCAACCTATGAAATCCTAGACGACTGTTTCTTATTCTTACCCAGAAAACATTTGTGCAATAGGACCAATTAAACTGAATCAATTAATTATATTTATTTTAACCTCAAGGTCAATCAGAAGGGATCTTTTATTGTTTAATTATAGATTTAATTACCTTCAATCATTGAACTTGGAAAAAAAAACCCCTACAGCACTTAACTCTAATGCAGCTCACAGAATTTGTACTGCAATGCTACTCTCACGCCCATATTCATCAAACTATATTGAGATGCACACAACGAAGTGACCAGAGAAGTGCCTAAGGACAGCACCTGGACTCAGGGTCACTCCTCTCAGTAGTTTTAAAATATCCCAGGCACCACATGCTGGCTTTTATCACTTGGGTAATATATGTAATTAGGATCTCTGTATTTAGAAACATGATTCTTCCCCTTTTGCTTTTTTGATTTTCATTTCTTTTTAAAGAAAGTTTCCTCAGAACTGATACTGAGTTTTTATTGAAGCAAAACTAAATGCTATACCAAAAAAAAAAAAGATGAATATCATAAATATTAAAATAATTTTTTGTTTCATAGTGGTCACATGCTTATAAATTATATCTTAATAATCTGGGGAAAGACATTGCGAAATGATGATGCTTTTATAGCACATATAGACACAGAACTTTAATACATATCTGCTCATTTTAGGGATTTGCCTTTGTGTTCTGAACTGTTACCATTCATATGCACAACTAATGTTGGGACTTTTCTCTCCTCGTTACTGCCTTACATCTTTGCCTGTTATATTATTAGTGTTTTCAGTAGAAATGGGCAGGGTAGCTCTAAGATTCAATATTCTCCTTGCATTTTGGTTCAGATCAGCATGAGCAGCATCACAGATAAGATGGTCTTGCATCCGCTCTGGATACTTCAACACAATGAGCATTTTTTTCAACATGTTTGCTACTTATTGTTCACCCTTAAACGATGATACTGTAAGAGTTTTCTTAGTTTCCTTTGCAAGTTGACCCAAAAGCCAGGATTTGGGCCCCACAGCTGGATCAGAGAACTAGTTGGGTCCCATTTCCCTCCGTGTTGGTTCCTGTTTGCATTACCCAGCAGGAAAAATGCAAATGTCCCCCTTGTCACACTGCTTTTGCCAGCAACAAACTACTTCCTTTCTTATGCAAATATTCTTGGTATTCTCATGTAGTTGCTTCAGGAACAAACAAAACCAGATTTTAACTCAAATGTTCAACAATCTGGCCCTTTGTAAACAGTCTTGTTATCCCATAATAAATGATTAGAGTGGAATTAGGTCTGCATCCATGAGGGGGAGTAAAGATAATCAGTTTTATTCATATTCTGATCAGCCCACTCAACTATTTTCTCAAAATCTTACTAGCTAGGAAAGGCAAGCATACAGAATGTGAAGGAACCCACCAATGACTGGAGACAGGATTTTCTTTACATTGTCTAATAGACTCGTTTATTATTTTAAGCTGGTAAAAAGAGACTTATGATTCGTGTTGAAGAAAGAGTTATTTGTGCTTGATACATTGAAGACACTGTT
>NC_034611.1:35793524-35805868 GCF_900095145.1 Mus pahari | reverse complement strand
TTTTTTTTTTTTTTTTTTGTCCTTATAAAAGGATGACCCCTGTAGTAATTCTTAGGCAAGGAGGGACAAAATTCAACCAACAAAAAAGCATATTTCGCCCCGAGTTCCCCATGATTTCTCCACATTTAGCAAAAAAATTAAAATAAAATAAAATAAAAAAATAAGAAAATACACATCAGTAATTCATTGGAACATGCACATTGGGAGCAGTACAGTTTTGGGCTGCTCAGGAAACAAAAGGGGAGGGATCAGCATTACCTAAATAAAAGATGGGTGACTTACACCCTTTCCATTGTCTTAAAAACACCAAGAAGAGGAGTAATTAAAATACAGTCCTAAAGAGTGCTAGCTAATGTAGATTACATAAGTATACAATATGATTCAACTAACAGTGCTCTGAGAAGCATGAGCCAGCCACCAGTCCAGTAAACAGGGCCCTGATCCACTGCTGAGAAAATATTAGCTCCCAATGCAAGAAGTTACTTGAATGTATCTCAGCACTGAACGCAAAGCAGGCGGTTTGGGTGGGCGGTGTTCTATAAAAGGTGGCTGTATTAAAGCAAGGAGGCCATTTCCTGTTGTGTGTTCTATACTTTTGGAATTCTCTGTTGGGCATTTGCTTTCTCTACTTCCCCCCCCTCCCCTGAGCACTAATTATCAAAAAAGATTTCAAGGTGCAAGTTGTACATTCTCATCGCAATAGCATCTCATCTCTTTCCTGAAGAGAGGATTACAATCAGGTTCACAATGCTAATTCCTTATCTCTTCACGTTTGCTTCATGTACACGTACTTCAAAATCATAGTGTTGATTAGGAAAAGAAACCTACAAAACGAGCGCACGATGCAATCATCCACTTCCTATTGTGCTGTGTCTTTCCCATCCCTTCTCCCCTTTCCCTGTAAAGAGCTGTAAAAAATTTAAGGCAGATGAGGTATATTGCTGAAGGAAAAAGTTATTTCTTGAAAAGGAAACTAAAAAAAAAAAAAAAATCCACTTTTATTCTGCCCTTCTACTCAAGAAAGACTACACAACTATAAATCTATTACTAGAAAAAGCAGGAAAGACTCTGTCTGCATGTACCATACTGCGTCTTCTATTTCTAGAATGGCTTTTTTGTTAATTTAATTTTTAATAGAAAAAATAAGCACCTTAAGCTATGAACAAGAAAAGAACTTCATTATTAGTGAGTCCGGAATCCAAACGGAATTAGAGAACACTCGCTCAAGCTCGCACTCATTCGCACAAAGGCCAACGCTACTGATTAGAATTGTAAAGTGCTATACTGAGGTTAAACACTTTTGTATACACTGCAGACACTGAAAAATAACCCTCAAGCACATTGTGTTATAGTTCCAAAAATATATTTACAGTCTATTACAAAGATTACAAATGGAAGTGTCTAGGGTGACTGGATTATGCTAATTAAAACTATTTTTACAGATTATTATTTTTTTCCTTAGGGACGAAAAACATTTTAGAGAAATTAAAATGAGTTTTCTACTCAATTGAAAAAAAATAAATTAAAATATCAAATAACACTGTACAGTGATAAAAAGGAAAAAGAAGGATAAGGAGGGGTTTGGGAAGCAATCCATTTGAGTTTTCTATAGCCATCTTTGGTCCTAAATGTGGGGAAACACATTATGTAGCACTGAAAATACCTGTTTCTTTGTGAAGCTCTGCAAGTAAAATAGAAAAATATAGAGCATTTTCATGTCCTCGGAGCCACTACTGAGAAATGTGTATACAAAACAAGACAGTATAAATAAAATTTACAAGTTTTACAAAGGAACATTTACAGATTTTGCTTGTTACCTGTTCTTGTTTGTTTGTTTGTTTGTTTGTGGAGGTCCACATTACCAAACAACACCAATTAGGACCGATCCCTGATCCCTGGGATCTTTCTCTAGTAAAACCATTATAAACAGCCCAATTTTCTTTGGAAGTACAACAGTTCAGTTTTGGGGTAGTTCATGATGTTTGTAACTTTTGAAAACGTTACTCAAATATGTATACATTCCTGAAATAGCTATAAAGACACATTTAATTATTGCTTATGAAATTCTAACACAGTAACCAAATAATATGGTCTGATAAATAAAGTGGAAACAGAAAAGCCAGACCCTTTACTTCTTCCCTCTGGGGTAAAGGAGTTTTGACCTAAAAGTGTTTTTATGTGTGTGTGTGTGTGTGTGTGTGTGTGTGTGTGTGTGTGTGTCACTGTTCATAGATAAAATACCTCTGTGTTGCTTTCTTCTCACTGCAGTGGTGGAAATATTTGTGGCAAGTTTGTCTGTGAGTGGTGAGATGAGAACTGCCCCTGTGATCTTGCTTCAGGGTAACAATAGAAAACTGAATTCGTTACTTTTGTATTTGGACTGCATTCGACAAGAAAGAATACAAAATATAGGTCAACTCTGTTCCTAAATTTCTTACTGTCACAAGACTGAAGCTCTTGATGTGCTCGGATTGGGTTAGCCAACGCTGGAGAGCTTCCGCTTCCAGTCTTGCTTTCACCAGCATCTTCAGATGAAGCCTCAGCCTTTTATCATATACACATAAACCTAAAATTCGACATCTTTTTTTTTATTATTATTATTAAATTCTGCCTAGTAAATCACTCTATAAACAATCTGTTAAAAGTGCCTTATAGTATTTATGAATCATTATTGCTTTCTTTTTTTTTTTTTCCATTGAAAAGTTAGTATGTTGTCTGATTTTTTACAAAGAAAAAAAAAATCCTGTTAAAAACTATCAGAGCTCTTGGCAACTTGCAATTCTGAACTACCTGCCAATCTGCAAACAATATCAGAACATCACTGGTTAACAGAACAAAATGACACAGCCAGGATACCAAAGCCATAAAGGACAAAGTCATATCCTCAACTATGTGCAAAGCGTTGCTTTCCTTTAAGTTTGAGATTCTTTCAAAGGTACCCAGTGTAGTAACGTGTCATAAATTTAACACTAAAAAGGTCCAAAGCTACAAATAACTTTCTAAAACAAAGTCCTTAAGCAGAATAAACACAGATGGTTCTGGAAAAGAATAGTCTGAAATCACATATTTTAAGGAAAATATTTCATTGATTTTTAACAATAAGATCATGATTTTATTTGACAAATATATTCTTTCTTAAATTCTCTATGTACATTTTTAAAAAGTCTATAAGATAAAAAGGAGGTTCGAGAGCTCAAGGTGTTGGGATGGTTTTCAGGTAGTACTTTGTTTATTGTCTCTGCTGTGTTCCTGGCCACCAGTGGTGGATCCTAAATTCCCTTTTTGTATTTTCTGGTGGCACTTAGGAGTTCAAGTCTGTAGGTGCTTCTAAAATCTTCTCTCTATTGTAGGAAGGACCCAGTATATCAACTGTCTTCTAGCAGCATTCTATGCATATACTGAAGGCCAGAACCATTCTCCTGCAGTCTTAAGCCTCATCTGAGGGAGGCCGAGGTGTCACACTTGGATGCCTGTTCCGTGTAAATGCAACATTTGTGCCCGCATAGTCTGGATGCTGCTCATGATCTTCTTTTGATGGCCAACCAGTGTGATCCCTAAACTCATCACATCACTGAAAAAGACAAGGGCATGCTTATCAGGTACATGACAGAAAACTGATCGCGTTCCACGTGCTTCATCACAGTCACTCACACTTTCTTTTACCTTTGGGCTGACGTATACAACAGCACTCTTGAGTGCCTCCGTCTTACCCCAAAGAAGATACTGACGTATTTGGACAGAAGATACTGACATATTTGGACAGCCTCATTTGAAAATACTGGATGAACGAGTCTGCGTCTTAGTTTACCATTCTGCTGCTTTTTAATTCATTCTGAGATTTTTATTTTAAAACGTAATGGAATGTTACTTGAAACATTGGACATTGTAAATTATATAACTGGAAAGATGGGATATTGTAATTGTGGAAATTGTTTTGAGAGCCCAGGAGAAAGCTCAGGAAGTCAATGTCACACAGAAATGTACAGTGAGCTGGATTCTGGGAGTCATTCTGAGCATGAATGCCTAGCGATACAACTGCATCCCTTCCATTCAGTAGCAAGAATAAAACTGCGATGAATATGTACAATGCTCTAGTCAAAGCTTAAATGTGCAGTAAGTTAACTATAACTATGTCTATGCTTGTATCTTTTTAAAAAGCCATAAGAGTTGAGCTTAGGTATTTCTAAGTACCAGAAACATTGCAATGAGGTAATACTATTGTATAATATTGCAGGTTCTTTCAAGAGCACAGAGTTATAGAGATATAGTTTGCTCTGGAAACTTGGGTATAAGCACGACAACCTTATGTATTGGTTGTTAGAAGAAAACAGAAGGGGACGGTGTGGATATGCTGAAGTTTACATGTATGTCATTTCTTGGTGTATACAGAAAGAATATTTGGTTGCGAGGGTGAAACGGCTTTAGGAGAGTTTTAATGACCATTTAATCAATGATTGGCTAGAAAGCAAAACTCAAGTCTTTTGAGTTTAAATTCATAGTCATTTTAAAGCTGATTGCAGAAATATTCTTCAGTGAATAGGAACCTGAATGATGCAGTGGTTAATAAGGAGAAAGTCCCACTGTGCAGGGTCCAGAATGCTGGCCATGAAGACAAATTAGATGTCAGACTCCTGTTGAATCATCATAGAGGATATTCAAATTTTCTGATCTTTAGCTTTATCATTTACAAAATTACCATGTGACTACTGATTTCATAAAACAGTTAGTATGCTGTTTAAGAAAACTATACTCAAAAGCATTGTTGTCACAGAATTTGTGACCTACAGACTTCTATTCTAACCCAGAACACAGGACAATCCACAATTGTGGACTGCACCTTGTCGATCATTAAATACAATTTAATAAGTATTAAACGTACTCGATAGTCATCCTGGCCACTGACTCGAGTGAGTTATAACCCGCTGCCGTGAAGTTGTCCTTATACCTTTCCATTTTAATAGCTTGCAACCATTCTCCAACTGAACAGAAGGCAGTGAAGTCAGGAGTGCTCTGGTCCAGAAGAGGGCTTATGGGTCTAGGTAGGAGTAAAACACAGCAATAAAACAATATTCTCAGCAGTTACCAGAAAAGGATGTCTGGATACATACAAGAAGGTTATAGGAAATACAGTAAGATGTCTTAACCAAAACCCAAACAGAGGAAATTATCCAGAAACTACAAATACCTGAATTTAAGTTTTCATTGCAAGAGTGCTCACTGGCCTGTGTCTTCTACACGCTCATAAACACTATATAAGCGATGAGGCTTGGAAGAGGCATACTTGTTCTCTGGCTTTTTAGTAAAAGATACCTGGATATATCCTAACTCACGCAGGGTGCCAGGGTGCTATTCAGAGCATTAAAAAGTCTCTGTTTTGATGACATACTGGGAGCCCCGTGGAGAGCCCACTGAGTGCAGCCCACAGTGGCAAGCTTTTCTGCCGCTGAAGCTGAAAAATCTACTGCTGTGCCCTGGACCCAGAGTGAAGGGGCTGTACTTAACGGGCATCGTGCACAGTACATGCAGAGTTACATTTTATAATTTCTAATTCTACAGAAGCATTTATCAGGTAACAAAGAAAAACAATAAGTTACGTTATAAGAACAGAGCAAAGCGAGAGCCACATAATCAAAGCAGGATAGTAACAATCAGGCCCGAAAGCGATGTCTGTCTCCCTGGTCACAAAGACCCAGCCAGCACTTTCTGAGAAAGACATCTCATATTCTCAGAAGTCCTAAGAGAAGGGAGGTCCAACAACAATGAATGGACTTTGTTAAATACCAAGTAAGGTAAACCATCTAAAAAGGAAAACCAACAACAAAAAAGCTAATAAAGATTTGTAAACCTAGCATTATGGTATAGATATATGGTTGAACACAGAAGTCAGTTTGTGATTGGCCCAAGGGTGAGAAGGTAAATGGCTTATGTGGATATTTTAATTTCATTCAGTTCCATCTCACTGGAGATTTCTTACCTACTACACGTTCCCAGGGGTGTTTTCAGACTACTTGGGTTTCGAATCATTTTGTCTAGAATTCCGACTATCTGCTCAAACTTTGGCCTTTCCGCCCGATCTTTCTGCCAACAATCCAGCATTAGCTGGTGAAGACCAGCTGGGCAGTCCATGGGTGCCGGCAAACGATAACCTTCTTCTATCGCTTTAATGACCTGATAGCCAAAAGGACATTTAAAAAAAAAAATTACCAACTGAGCTTCAATTACAATGAAATGAACTGCTTGGAAGGCAAAGTGGTTTATCCAGATAAGAGCGAGACATATTGCTTACAAAGACTTCTTCTTTCCAAAACATTCATGAATATATTAAGCATGTTATTACGGGGTCCAGGAGGCGCAGGATATGATGACATTTCCTAGTTAATTCAGCAATAGGGAACAGCAATTAAGCTCACACAGGGAGCAAGAGATGGAAATATTTTTAATGCCACCCCAGAGGTTTTCAAAAGGGGACGTGTTATGGAACTCTCTCAGCCAAATATAGTTGTAAGAATACACATGTGCATAGAAGTAAAAGATAATGAAAGTGGAAAAGGAAATTGAGTTACTGAAAGTAAGCCAAAGAGTTCCATTTTTTTGATGGGAGCAGATGACACTCATCAAATAAGAGAGCACACAATGTGAATGTGGCCTGCCAGAACCTACTATTGGACACACTTTTCCTTTAACTCCCAAGAAGGCTACTATTCTGGGCAATGTGATGTAAGAGCTTGCTGCATACAGTTTGCTCTGGTGCGTGAAGGGTGGTTGAATTCCTTCCTGTCTCCATATTCACCTACCTGACAGAGAGAAAGCTATAGAACAGAAAAACAAAATGTCTTTTTTAGTCAAGGCTTAATGATTCATAGTACTGGTTTAAATTTTTTTTTTTTTTTACCATAGACAATTTATAGATAAATCACAGCCAGGGCAATTATTTGTATCGACATCAGATATTAATTACAAACATAAATTAGGTTTGTACAGACATTTCTTTAAAGAGATTAGAGAGCTTATGTTTATTATTACCAATGTTATGGGTTATATGAAAAGGAAAATAATCTTAAAAATCTAAAACTATTATTAATCTGATCATCACAGGGAAGACAATAGGAAGGCAAGAAATACCTAAATAAGGGTTAAAAAAAAAACAAATAAAAATATTGCTCAAGGAGAAATACAAACCCTTGACATTAACTATCATGATAGCATTAAAAATTTAAGAATAGTCAGTGGGCATAAGGACAAATGTTTATAGATTGTTGCTAGAAATTATGCTGATTTAGTAAACTGTGGTTGTAAAACCACAATTTATTTGTGCAACAGAGACCACTCTATAGAACTACAAGCAATCAGAATGCAAAGCTGTAGAGCCCAATCACAAAGGATACATCTACAAGACACTCCACCACCTCTAGCTCAGAGCTCATTGTTGAAGAGGGGTAAGAAATATTGTAAGATAGAGAGGAACAGGGGGATTGCTGTGAGACTGTCTCACCTAGCAATGACAGTAGTCATCCACATAAGGTTTCACCAACGTGATTACTGAGACATAAACTGAACAAGGATGACACCCATGAGTAAGTGGTATTCGATGAGAAAAAGCCATGAGTCCTTGACCCTACACTAAGATCTATAGGCAACTGAGGAAAGTTAAGGAGAAGTGGATTTCCCCAGGGAAGAGCATTCCCATTGGCTGTCTAGTGCTAAATTATCAGCCCTGAAAACATACAGAAAAGTAAAAGTATATGGACTCAACAGATTATATTTAAGAACATGTATGTGTATACTATAAATATATGCTTGTGATAACAACTTATTTTTAAAAGGGCCATGAATTTGGAGAACTTGGAGAACTTGGGTATAAATACACACACACACACACACACACACACACACACACACACACACACACATATATATATATTCATGGTTTGGAGGAAGAAAAGGGAAAGGAAAAATCTTGTAAATATATTACAATCTCAAAAATGAAATAAATAAGTAAGGAAAGAAGCGCATTTTTGGAAAAGAAACTACACAAAACTAACCTTGAGTTTTTGAAGAAAATAAAGACAGATATAGTCAGACAACAAACAGACATTAATAAATGTTAATGACTTTGGTATTTTTAGGGACACTTGTCTACACTATGGATGTTCTCTTGCAGGAATAGCACAGGAAAATATATGTAAGATGGAGGGTGACATGAATCAGATGACTAGCACTAACCCTTTCAGGAGAAAAATTGATTATACATATGAAAAACAAAGGTCAGTCTGTTTTGTACTTTAAGAGAAACATGTATGCATACAGTATAATGCAAAAAGGTAAATAAATTTAATTATAGCAATATTTAGGAAGTGTTAACCATAAAATCCTAGTGCCAAATCTTTTCAAATTGTACAGTTGTCTATATTGTATTACTTCACTAAAAATCTCATAGGCTTCATGGGTATATCACAATCTAAAAGTTTAAAATTGAGTGTATCTTATTGCCTCCAATCTTTTTCTGTTTCATCTGATGTAACTTAGAGTCATCCTAGCCAGAAATCATGTAGCTGAGTTCTCTTTTGTATGCATACGCAATTAGTTACCACGTTTCATGGTTCTAAGTCCTGGAAAATATGGTCTTGAAACAATTGCTCAACATCTTGTAGAATACAGATTTGGTCTCAAGGTAAGTCTTCACCAAGTTTCTACAAGTACTGTTTATTTTTGAACAACAAAGGGGAAAGCAGTAAGTAGTGATGATTATGAGTATTGGTAGAAGTTATATGAGCATTGTTGGTCGTCGAACTGCAAGCATATAGCACTGAAAACATCCACTCAAATCTTTATCATGCTATTTATCCCATGGACAAGCATAAATGGTAACTTTATAAAGACAGCATATATGTTTATGTATTACAAATATTTGTGCATATACACATAGAATCATATTTTTATAAGTTTTATTTATTTTTTTATTTTATGTGAATGGGTGTTTTGCCTACATGTTTGTATGAGGAGCATCACGTGTGCCTAATACCTACAGAGATGAGAAGAGGGTGTTGGATCCCCAGGAAATGAAGATATACACAGTTGTGAGACTGTTTCTTGGAGTTGAACCCAGGTCCTCTGCAAAAGCATTAAGTACAATTCACCACTGGGTTATAACAAAAACTTATCTCACATTCAGGTAACAATGGTGTTCTTAGATTCAAGTGTTGTATGTACACACTTCAGAGAAAAGTAGAAATACTTTTGAATACCTAGGTTAAGTGATTTAAACAGTGGCTTAACCTGTGAAATGTAAATAATCAATAACATCCCAAACTTTATGTATTAAAATTACAACACAATAAACACATGGGAAGTTATTTTCCCCATTGGGAAGAGTGACTCTCTTTATACCCAAAGTTGCTGATACTGAACACATATAATATTTTTCAAATTTGACAAAATTTTATTTAAATATCGACAGCATTTGCTCGGTCCACATCATTTCCTCTACCCCTAATTGTCTTCCCAGCCTGTACTGCTTTAGGTTGCCTTAGAAGAAGAATGTAGAAAAAATTATCTACTTTTCCTTTGGTTCCAACTCTTCTTTTAAAATACAATTATTTTTATGATCCTTCTGACATCCTTCTGGAATCAAGAGGGCTCCAGGCTTTCAAGATGATTTTTAGGATTCTTGAGCTTAGAATCCCATGTATGTTTAGAACTTTGGGCCAATGAAGCAAGTACCTTACAGGAAGGAAAGAGTTGGTGATCTTTTGGAGGCATCCCATTGCCTTCTAGAATTTTATGAAGCCTACTGATAAAACTACTGACCTCAGTGGGAAACAAAATTCTTCTGGCTGCTTAAAGATTAGTGGGTTACACATTGACAGCATTGACACCAGAGGTACAGATCTTCAACACATCCTAGCATGAGACCTCAGTTTGGCCCCAGAAGTTGCCACTGACCATGTTGGCCTCGAACAGAGGAGTGCCAGAGATTCTCTGGTAATGCTTTTCCACTTAGAGGATCTTGGCACAAGTGAAGTTTTATTCTTTGGTGATAAACTGGCCAACATACTTGCACCTCTTTGGAAAGTGATGTTCAACATTCTGTAGTTTGTTGCTGTTGTTGTTAACTCGCCAGAAAAAAACAAAACAAAACAAAACAAAACAAAAAAAAACAAAAAAAAAACCTACCAGTTGAAGACACAACTAACAATTATAGTAAATATTTATCATATTTCTACAATATGATTGATTTGGCTTTCAACTGGAATTATCCTGATTGTTACAGAAACAATCTTAAGCAAATATTGTTAGTATACTGGTGTTAGCGATAAAAGTTTTCACCACATAAAAGAGTGTTCAAATCCCTCAGTTATAGGGAAGTGGATGTAGGTGATGTGATCAGAGACCAGAATTGGGATTTTATATTTCCAATGAGGAGACGAAGAAGAGGTTTTTTTGTTTTTTTTTTTTTCCCCAAGTATTTAAACATTCTTGGAAACAACAAAGCATAAATATAGAGTGACCAATATATTCTGTGAATTTAATCTAAACATATTGAGTTTGCCTGCACTGATTTATCCTCACGCCTGAGACAAAGACAACCTCTTTGGTTTACACTGCTAATATGATTTAGATATCACACTTACAACTATAGTGTCCCCTTTTTACTACAGTTGGGGCATCAGAGTTAAGAAAAGAATGAACATAGGCCTGTTGAAGACAGGCCTGGATTAACTCAACATGGACCGATCCATGACTGGCTCTAGAGTTCGCTCAACACTAAGTTTGACTTCTGATAACTTGCCCCAGACTGCTGCAAGCTACTAAATATGCAGAACGCCACTTGTGTCATTTGTTAAAAACTACACAAAGAAATTGCAGTTTGGTTTCTACCTTAATATGAAAAAAAAAAACTGTAAAATCAGGGTTGACTTTTCAAAGGTAGAAGTTTTGTACAAGGAGATAAGAATGGATCAATTCACATTCTTCTACATGATAACCACCAGTGGAGCCAGCACCATTTGTTGAAAATGCTTTCTTTTTTTTCCACTGGATGGTTTTAGCTCCTTTGTTAAAGATCAAGTGACCATAGGAGTTTGGGTTCATTTTTGGGTCTTCAGTTCTTTTCCATTGATTTACCTCTCTGTCGCTGTACCAGTACTATGCAGTTTTTATCACAATTGCTCTGTAGTACAGCTTGAGGTCAGGGATGGTGATTCCACTAGAGTTTCTTTTACTGTTGAGAATGGATTTTGCTATCCTAGGTTTTTTTGTTATTCCAGATGAACTTGCAAATTGCCCTTTCTAACTCTGTGAAGAATTGGGTTGGAATTTTGATGGGGATTGCATTGAATCTGTAGATTGCTTTTGGTAAGATAGCCATTTTTTCTATATTAATCCGGCCAATCCATGAGCATAGGAGATCTTTCCACCTTCTGAGATCTTTGATTTCTTTCTTCAGAGACTTGGAGTTCTTATCATACAGATCTTTCACTTCCTTAGTTAGAGTCACAGCAAGGTATTTTAAATTATTTGTGGTTATTGTGAAGGGTGTTCCTTCCCTAATGTCCTTCTCAGCCTGTTCATCCTTTGTGTAGAGAAAGGTCACTGATTTGTTTGAATTAATTTTATATCCAGCTACTGCACTTAAGTTGTTTATCAGGTTTAATTTTCTGGTAGAATTTTTAGGGTCACATATATACTATCATATATTCTGCAAAACTCAAGTCTAAGTGGATTAAAGAACTCTACATAAAACCAGAGACACTGAAACTTATAGAGGAGAAAGAGGGGAAGTGCCTTGAAGATATGGGCACAGGAAAAAAAAATCCTGAACAGAAAAGCAATGCTTGGTGCTGTAAAATCAAGAACGGACAAATGGGACCTCATAAAATTGCAAAGCTTCTATAAGGCAAAGGACACTGTCAATAAGACAAAAAGGCAACCAACAGATTGAGAAAAGATCTTTACCAATCCTAAATCTGAAAGCAGACTAATATCTAATATCTAACTCAAGAAATTAGATTCCAGAAAACCAAATAACCCTATTAAAAATGGGGTACAGAGCTAAACAAAGAATTGTCAACTGAGGAATACTGAATAGCTGAGAAGCACCTGAAAAAATGTTCAACATCCTTAATCATCAGGGAAATGCAAATCAAAACAACCCTGAGATTCCATCACACCAGTCAGAATGGCTAAGATCAAAAATTCAGGTGACAGCAGATGCTGGTGAGGATGNGGAGAAAGAGGAACACTCATCCATTGCTGGTGGGATTGCAAGCTGGTACAACCACTCTGGAAATCAGCTTGGCTGTTCCTCAGAAAATTGCACAAAGTACTACCAGAACATCCAGCAA
>NC_034611.1:35738600-35792469 GCF_900095145.1 Mus pahari | reverse complement strand
TCTTTCTTTCTTTCTTTCTTTCTTTCTTTCTTTCTTTCTTTCTTTCTTTCTTTCTTTCTTTCTTTCTTTCTTTCTTTCTTTCTTTCTTTCTCTTTCTATTTTATGTTTAGGAGTATGTGTCTATATGTTTTTATGTGCAAATTTATCCATGGAAATCAGAAGAGGGTGTCAGTACCTGGAAACTTCAGTAAGAAGTGTTTGTGAGTAGTTTCCCTAATTGTCTGTAGAAAACTGGGACCAGAATCCTCTCAAAGAGCAGCAAAATCTCTCTGTGGTCCTCAGAGGAATAACTGCAAGTTCTTGAGTGACATCTTAACTGATGAAATTAAGAAATCATTTTTATGTAAGTTCATTCTCTTTTAAATCACACTTCCAACTACCTACAAGTAAAAGGTATGATTTGTCTGCCTTGTGTTTTGATTACAGTAAAAACAAAACACAACAGGAAAACACTTTCTCAAGTACTAATAACAGAAAATGACTATATAGTAATATTAAAATTTCATCACTTGAAAATAAATATTTCATTTTGACCAATCCAGAATAAACCCAAATTAAAAGGTAGCTGTTACGAACGTCAAGAGAATGCTTTCAAACTTTGCAATTATCCTAATGTTTGGTTGCTTGTAAAAGATTTTCTTTGAAAGGCCATTAAATAAAACAGGTATTGGAAACGCTTACTATCTTAACTTTCATGTTACACATTACACTGTTTCGATTGTAGTCGAAACTACAGAAAGTTATAGGTATCTTAAAATTAAAAAAAAAATGATTATTCAAGTGCTCATGAGGTGACAAGGTATTAGAATACATGTGGCCATGCATATGTCTATTTTCTTGTATTGTATCTAGTTTTCTTAGGTACTCAATGAAGCCAAAGCACCAGGAAGCTCTCAGTAGCACTGACCTCCTTGTCATCTACCCTTTCTATATTTCCTTATTGTGAGTGCTGACGCTTCATCTCAGACCACATTCAGTCTAGATTTTTGAAGATTTGAGTACGAACAAAAACATAAATTTACATTGTGTTTTCATGGTATCTTATGAAAAGTCTTTTAGAATCCAATGCATTTGAAATTTGAGGCCTTTCCAAAACACCTCACAGATGCCTAGCTGCTAACTTTAAACAATGCAAATGAATTAGTTCACTTAATAAATGTACCCAGAGGGTTGTGGATATAACTCAATGTTAGGGCACTTGCATATATGAAAAAAATGTGATTAGAGCAACCGTCTCTGAAAATGCAATATGTTCCTGTAAACAGCGAAGCTCCTAAAGCAGTAGGGAATCCACAGATTTATCCACTGGCTATAAACCCTGGCCAGATTCCAAAAGAGAACCTTTTCTCATGAAAGAAATTAATTTTATCTCCATTTCAACATTGAAAATGAAGCAAAATTCCTTAAATTATATATTAATGCTTAACTATAAAACAAAGGATGCTTCAATAGAAATATTAACATACATTTCTCGTTATAAACTCAATATGTAGGCAACCTTTGGTACTATAAAAATCTCATGCTCACATAGACTTCAGACCTTCAGGATGAAAAAGTTAAAGGCTGGTGTTAAACACTGAAGTCAAAACAAATCACACTCCAGATATAATGCTATTTGACCAACAAAAATAATTTTTGGTGTAACATTTCTTTGTGATGTTCATTTTAAAGAAAAACAAACAAACAAAATTAAGGTAATTTCCAAACTTAAAAGTGAAAGTTTTTTTTTTTCTCCTCACCCATTTCTGCTATGTTTAGAAGTTAAGTAAACTTTGAGTTTAAGTCATCTCACATTGCTGTCAATCCTTTTAGTCTTGAAACTAGTGTGAGAGGAAAGGTGTCAGAAGAGATGAAACTCTATGGAGTATCTGGGGATGTAAATATTCCCTTTCTCTACCCCAAGGAGTTGTTTGCCACATTTTGACAGTCCATGAAATCTTTGACATTGAAACCTGTCAAATATTAGCAAACTCTGCTTCTGCCAAAAGGAAGCATCATTTAGACTTTTTTTTTGTCTTTGAAACACTAAAAGCAAAGCAAAACCAGGAAAAGGTGTATCACTCAATTCAAAAATACCAAAACCCATAAATGATTAAAAACCTCCCTCTTCTCAAGCATATGCCTCTCAGTTAATGTGGAGATCCAAAGCCTGGCAAGGCATCCCCTGTGAAGAACATGCCTTCAACAGCCACAGGAACTTGTTCGGTTACTCTAAATTACAAACAATGACATCAATCTAATGGAAATACTTGAATTTTAGCTGGAGCTGATTCCTCCCTTGCCTATGTCTATATCAACCCGAGAAGTACAGATCTACTTCATTTACTACTGACATTCTTCTAAATGGTAGTTAAGGCCACCCTGCCTCTGCTATACTGGATTTACCCAACTCTTTATGAGGTTCCCTTTGTGATGGCCTTGTTGGGCATCAATGGGAGGAGAGGTCCTTGGTCCTGTCAAGGCTCAATGACCCAGTGTAGGGGAATGCCAGGTCGGGGAGGCTGGATTGGGTAGGTGGATGGGAGAACACCCTCATAGAAGCAGGGGGAGAGGGTTGGAATTGGGGGGCTCCAGGGGGAAACCTGGAAAGGGGATAGCATTTGAAATGTAAACAAAGACAATATCCAAGAAAAAGAAAAAAAGAAAAAGAAAAGGACAAAATACCAGCTTCAGCATCCTATTGTGTCAATAGAATTAAAATGAAAAAGAGAGAGAGGGAGAGGGAGGGAGGGAGGGAGAGAGAGAGAGAGAGAGAGAGAGAGAGAGAGAGAGAGAGAGAGAGAGAAAGTAATCATTCTAAGTAAAAAAAACCCCTCCTATTCACGACATTTATTAATATCATTGCCATTGATAATGATGGGAAACTAGGAAACTATATTTTTATAAATCTAAAACAATGTGTCCTTAATGAACCATTGACATTGTTACATGAGAAGTGGGTGTGGATGTGTAAGTCTTGTTTCTACAAGGCGTCACCTACATCTTGATTCGACATGTCCCAATAAGGTCGTTCTCCATAAGACATTACTTCCCACATGACAATCCCATAACTCCACACATCGCTGGCTGAGGTGAATTTCCGGTATTGAATGGCTTCTGGTGCAGTCCACCTTACTGGAATTTTTCCACCCTGGTATATATATATATAAAAAAAAAAGACGTTGACATTTTAAGTATTCACAGTAGCTTCTACATCATTCATGGGCATGCTGTCAACTATGTTAAATGTTTTGCCATGGGTTGGCAGCCCAGCAGCATCAGGTCTGTGAACCTTGAACTTCTCTGTATTCAGAGTTACCAATCTTTCTATTAGGCGCTCATTATGTGTTCATTTCTAAGGCAACTGTACTTAATGGACCTTGTGTGTGTGTGTCAGGGCAAGAGTCTAATGAATAGATAATGACAAATCAGACCACATTGCCAGTAAACTGGAGTGAAAAAAATGTGGCATTTAAGTCAATGTTCACATGCCATCCTTTTTAACTAATATCATAAAAGTCATGAGTTAGCATCCTTAGTCTTTTGGTGTCTCTATTTAAACACCATTATATTTACTTCTGTGGTAATATGCCAGTAAGCAGATACAGTATTTAATGGAATAATATTTATATAGTATAAGTCCAGATAGTGAAACACCAGGGTAAGATGTAACATTATTCTTCTTCTCCCTTCCTCTCTGGTTTTATGTGTAGACTCCAATAATAACACCAATTTCCTCAAATGAAAGGAAAAGCTGAGGTCAATGTGCATGTCTCCTGGTGCTTAATTTTACATTAAGCCATTCTGGCATGCTTGAGATAGCTTAAGTAAAAGGAGCATACAAAGAGGTGTTTTCTTACCGTTGTGGTGTAGACAGCTTCGGGATCATCCTCTATAACCCGGGACAGGCCAAAATCTGACACTTTACAAACAAGATTGCTGTTGACAAGTATGTTGCGTGCTGCAAGGTCCCTGTGAACGTATCCCATATCAGCCAAGTACCGCATCCCAGCGGCAATACCTCTTAACATTCCTACCAACTGAATGACTGTAAACTGCCCATCGTGTTTCTGTAGGAAGACAAAAGAAAGCCCTGTCAATGGGACTTTAAAAGGAACTAAAGTCACTGGAACCAAAAAAAAAAAAAAAAAAAAAAAAAAATGTACGCACACTTGCAATTTGCCATTGTATAATAGGAAGTGTTAATTAATGTCCTGTGAAATGTAGATAATTAGTGGGGAAAAATAGCACATGTTGCTTTAGTTGATAGTCAACATGATAGATCTGTGGTGGTACCTCGTTATTTACATATATTTGCTATTTTCATGATAACTGAAAATAACTGGCTAGTATAAAAATCTACTTATTTGCATGCTAAAATACCAACAACAGCTAGAAAATCGAATTTCCAAAAAATAAATTTTGATACATGTCTCCTATATGCCAAAGCATGTATGTATATAAGTAAGGATGCATAGAGCAAGGAATGCATATGTATTATTTATTCTCTAATTAGTAGAAAAAGAAACAGGTCAACTTTTGAGTTAGAATATTGAAATATTAAAGACAGAAAGTGATTATCAGTGGCTGATTTTACTTTCTTTTATCCCTTGGCTTGTATTGCCACAGGACTTGCATTGACCCTCTACGACTGTGTGAGAGACCTTCGAATCTACACAGGTCACCACTCAGTTGTAAAAGGATACAGACATGCCACTGGGAAAAATCTTAACATGTCCATATTTTGGACAAGCTTCCTGCGGTATAATGGCGCTTGCTAATAATTAAGGATTTATGAAAACATCACATACCATTCATTAAGAATTGTTTGCCACCCTGCAATAAACATTTAAATCATAGAGCTTTGGTATATCCTTAATACATCAAGTAATGATATTAATAAGACATTTTCTTAAATATTCTCAGTAACCCAGTCTAAAACTGTTTTTTGTTTTTTTTTTTAATTCCTATTTCATATTTGTTTCTATGTCACACTTTGAGACAGTTCACACACTTGCACCCCTCTCAGGCCCAGTCTAGGTGCATGGCAGAATAATGTGAGAACTCACCCTGAGAAATGCATCCAGGGCTCCATTCTCCATGAACTCAATCACAATCATGACAGGCTTCCCTAATAATAAAATAAGCAAAAGGAGAAGATGCTATTTCACAAGCAAAGCCCTACACTTGAGAATTTCTCATTTATTTTTTTTTTCACCCAGAATCCCCATGTTGCTCTTTGGAGAAGCTGAAGGGGTCAGTACTGATGCTTTCTAATAGCAGGGCTAAGGTTGGGCAGACATGCAAGGCTGTAGAAAATAGTTACAGCACTTTAACCCATACCCTCTCCCTGCCTTTCCTATTTGTACTTTGTGAGGAACAACTCCAGCAACAACAACCACAAAAGCGAAATTTTATATACAATGTAGAGGAGCTACAACACTTTTATGGCTTTTGAAGATAAATATAGACATTAATCAGTCATCTTAGCTGTAAGATTCATTCTTTAACTCTAATCCTGTGTTTTCCTTGATTATGTTCTGAAGTAGCAGCAAAAATAACTGTTTTCTTTTTGTTAGTTACACACCAGTCAAAATCAGTTAGAAATGTAATGCATTCAGAATTTGATTTTTAATTGTATAAGCAATGCTACTAATTTCCAGCACATTAATAAAAGAAGCATATCACCAGTGTCTACCTCTTGTAACAACCCCTTCCAAATGGACGACATTTGGGTGGTCAAATTGCCCCATGATGCTTGCTTCGCATAAAAAGTCCCTCCTTTGTTTTTCTGTGTAACCAACTTTCAGGGTTTTTATGGCCACTGCAACATCTCTTTTCCCTGGAAGTTTCAAACGGCCACTGCAAACTTCTCCAAATTCTCCTGAAGTAAAAAAACAAGCAAGCATGTTTTAATTGCTGAAATAGTTCATGTCAAAAAATGAAGTAAAATATTTAGAATAAGTTTTAAGCAATGGTGTTTTTTTTCTAAATGAAAACAAATGCATTCAAATTGATGAGAGATTTTTATTTTCCATATGCAATGAAACAGCTTAGGAAATTAAGGGCAAAATAAAATTGAAGACATACTTTTGTTCATTCAGAGAAGTTAAACCTTACTAAACTGTCTGCTATATAGGCTTTTCAGTTGGATTAACAAACATACTTTCTGAGTCAGCCTTCAGATTCAAAATATCTACTCACTAAAGCATTAGGATACATTGCCAAATTATCACCAGTGCTATTGGTTTTATACTATAAGGAACATTACGCATTAAATATTTTAAAAGTATGGAATTAATATGCATTACACTTCCTAGGTATAAGCCACTTTGGCTAAAGATATTAAATTTATACTATTCCATGTAATTAGCTTATATATACATTTCTACATAAATGCATACAGTCAATAGTTAATTGCCACAGATAAAAGAGAAAATAGGCAATTTAAAAGACAGGAATGTTTAATATATAAGGATTCAAGAAAACGCTTATGTTTTAAATTCTAGGCTATTCTTGAAATACAAGAAAGTATGTACAAGTAAGTATGAGTTAGCTAATAACCCAGCATCTTAAGACCCCCAGTTGAAATCACACATATTCAGACCCCGTACTACATGTTCCCTTTCCGTTTCTTTTTCTAAAATTTCATAAACAAGAACAGCCTCATTGCTTCCAATAGCTCAGGTAAATGCAAGAGTTCTATACTTGAAGTATAATTATTTGGCTGTCATTATGATATATGACTTTCGATCTTGGCTCAATAGAACAGCTGAATAAGGAAGCTACAGCAGCCTTACCTGCACCAATCACACGTTCAATTTTAATACAGGAGGCATCTAGCTCCTTGGCGAATTGATGGACAGCTCTATTTGGGTCCTCATAGGTTTCAGGGTCAATGTAGGTTTTGGTGCCTGGAAATTTAACTGTAATGATGTAAGAAAGCATGACTGTGATGAAGCAAAGCACTTATTGTGCAGTCAGCCCAGGAATGTCATTATGCAGAGTGCTCCTTGGAACAGTGACCTTGCTTCCACATCACCTCATTCACAGCAGTTTTAACAGACTACTCCAGTCTGATGGCGTCTAGGTATTATCTGCAAGCTTCTATAGGTAGCATAGGATCCAACTCATAGGTTACTAACTGAATTGCTTTTCCAGTAAATCAACAAAAGACATCCACCGAAATTTCTGACGTGCCTGTGCCTATCGGACCAGAGGTTTTGATTAAACTCAGAGCCATCACAGCTTACTTCAAGCCATACCGAGGGTTGGAATGGACTTGTAGACACATTGATAAATCTATCAGCCAGTCAATCCATCAAATTAATACACCAGGGAAATAAGACATTTCATTTACAGGTAGACCACTACACTGACAGCAATATTAAAAACATTTAGACATCTTACTTATTCTTTGATTTATTTTTAAAGACCAACCACTGTTGACATATACATAAAATTAGTACAAGATATGAGGGACTGCTATCACAAAATCAAAGAGAAATATTCAAAAGACATAGTTTTATATTCACCTTGAGGGTAATAGAGGCTGGATATACAAAGTGCAGAGTAAATTAGAAAATTTACAATATTCCTGGGATCTGTTACCAAGTATGACAGTGATTTGAAAGAGAAATGGTTTATATAAACTTTTCATTATAAGGCTTTGGAAGATCTTAGCTAATAGGAGGAGGTAGCCGGTATTCCTCACAAAAGGTAGTCAAAATTGAAACAACATAGTATCATTTTAAAAGTTAAAATATTTCAATGCACCCAGAAGCATGCAGGTAACAGATAAATGCTCAGTCAACTTTATATCAAATTCAATTACAATAAAGTATTCCAAATCTACTCATTTGGTTCAAGACAAAGATAGGTAGGCATATTTGGTTATATTAATGCAATGAAGAAAATTACACTATATCCTTAAAAATTCTTTATTAATTTTAACAAAGCCACCAAACAATCTTTCCATGAAATCGTACTGCTCTCAGAACAATGTCTTTATATATTTACACTGCAGCCTAACTGTGCTTATGGTATCACATTCAATCAAGATCAGAGTTTAAAAAATAAACATAGAACAACAAAATAAGCAGAATGCATAAAGGAAAATGGGACTTAAAAAATCTCGATTTATTCTGCTGTAGTTGATTGTTTATCCAAAATTGATTGTCTTAAACAGTTATTGTTGCGGTTTATAAAACTGACAGATGCTCATTTGTTACTAAAGCTGAACATGAAAAAAAAAAAAAACAACACAAGAAGGGAAGAAAGAGAGGGGATAGGAAGAGAAAAAAGAGGAGTACAGGAAAGAGGGGAAAGAGAAAGAAGGGAAGAAAACAATAGATTAACCTCCTAGGTTGCCAGGCAGTAGGAGAAAGAGCCATCTTCTCCCCTTTCACTCTCTCTCCTTCTTTCATTTTTTTTTGTTTCCTTTTGTTTTCGATAAGGAAGCTAGAGATTGGAAGCAACCTTCTGCATCTCAAATGGGTCTCTGATGGTTCTTTATTCAAGCTGTCATAAAACATTTTGACAGGCCAAAGCTGTTTTTTGGCATAAAAACATGAAATACTACCCAGCTTGGATTCTAAGACATGGTTAGAAGAAATGGTGGGAGGAAACAAATGCAAATTGGGACTGCTTCACTAAGCTCCTCCATTGTATTTCTATCTTAAAATGTGATACTGGGGGCTCTCGGGAGCCCAGGGCACCTGCTACAAATGACTGGGCATTCTGTTAAACTCCAGGCTTTCAAATTCCTGTAAAAAAATAATCACATCTAGTTTCTCTGCATCTCCAATGTGCTGAGGGAATAAAAGGACACCAGTATGTAGTGTCTGTAGCTAGGGCTTTTAGATAAGGCCATAAAGTGGGATCCAGTGTATGGGTCACACTGAATGACAGGTTAGCTATATAAAAAGAATGGATCGAAATTAACAGGATTCAAGAGGACTGAACAATCAAGCACATTTTACTTCTTCTGTATTCATTTAAAAGTCTATGTTTCAAATTAAGGGAAATAGTGACATAATTTCTGAATATTCCAGTCCATTGCTTTGTCCAATGTAAGAGAGTATGTGTGTGTGTTTGTGGATGTGTGTGTGGATGTATTTTCATACCTCATTTATATTTCTCATAAATGTTAATTATTTCAAAACCACCACAGACATTTTGCCAAAGAGATAGAAATTGCCTATAGCCAGCAAGTTCATCCTGTCTGCAGAAACCAGTAAAATACTCATTCTGTGTGGTTCTGATTAAAAACTGGACGGAAACCATGAAAAAAAGTGAATGGCTGCAAAATATTAAAAGTGAAGGATGATACTTAAACATAAAGCTATACCATGAATTTTGCTTAAGTTGTGTGTCCATTTAAACTCTGCATCATGCTACAAGGTAAAGCGAATGAACTAGAGTATATTTGATTATTTGAGAATGCCTTACTAAATCCCTTAAATGACAAAAAAGTGACATATTGATGGTGCTGATATTAAGCAACTGCACCAATAAGTTATCCACCTATGGCATGATGAATGATGCCAGGAATCTTACCCAGGTCTTATAATTTTATTCAGTAGATGATTTTCAATACAAATACAGTCTTAGGCACTCAGATTCCAGTGGTCCCTTCCTTGTTTTGGGAAGTGTTAGTTTTTGTTTGTTTGTTTGTTTTTTTCCTGTTACAAAGGAGGCAAAAACATTTGTATTGTCCTTCTCTTATACCTATAAATTGGCTATGGGGTCCTCACTAATGATGCTTTTTATAGGGAACTCACTGGAAAACTAACCAGAGGTCCTGAGTGAGGAACAGAATCACATGGAGGCAGGGGGCCTCAAAGCATATAAGCTTTGAACTGTATATGATCTGGAATGTCAACTTAAAGAGAATAAATATACAATTATATAGAGAAAGGCTTGGGACCTCCCAGAGTGTAGGAAGGGTTCAATAAGAGAGCAATTGAAGCCTAAGACTCAGGATGAAGTCATTTCTCCTTTGACGTGTGTAATTGTGAGCATGTCCTCCTAGCTTCTGTGTTTTCTTCAGTGCTTCCTGTTCAGTTTGAATCATTGTTACACAACACCATCTCTTTCAAAAAGCAGAAGTCAAATTGACCATTGATCCACATCTTCAGTATGAGCACTGTTTTTAAGAATTATGAGGACACTCTAAAACAATTTGACATGCCTGAATGCCATTTAGACACTCACCTCTTTAGAATAGGGACTTATAGTATATTCTTAGATACTATAAGAATAATGTGGCCAATTAGGTAATAATTAGTTATTATATTATTTTAGGAATTTTATTTATGCAACAAAAATGTCATAAAAGGTATAGCAATTAAAAATAATAAATACACTCAGATTTCATATTTTCATGACTTAAAACTAGGAATAATATGCTTGGTTTCGATTGTCATTAATTACAGAACTGAAATAATTTGAGTCTGAGGCTTTTATTTCATCTGTAAAACTATCAACATTTATTCTCAAAACCTTCATTTCCACTTGCCATTCATTTTGCAAGAAAAGTAATTCAGATGCACTCCTATTTTCTTTGGATTGATAGGCCTCCTTTGGAGTTGATTTCTACCATGAGCTTTTAAGAACCAGGTAGCTCACATTCCTAGGAAAGCATCAGAGGACTGGAAACTAACGTTATACTATTTATTTCCCATGACAGATCTCTCTGTACTAGTTCATATTAGTTTCCTGTGCTGTGTGATTCTTGTAAGCATCACTCACTGGGTGGGAGAATGGGCCTATCGTCATTTCCATTGACACCCCTTACTAGAAAAGAGGGAAGTCCTGCATTTAATGCATTTAATGACTCACTACTGTAGTGAAGAGAACGCATGGGCAGGGCAGGGTTTGCAAAAGGCAAAATCTGTGATGTGAAAGCACTTGAATATTCTGAAGTAATGTGACTGTTACATTTTGAGCTCATTGCAGAACTTCAAGCATGATGCATTTGGGATCCATTCATGCCCATAGGAACAATCATTATTCTGTTTGAATCTCAGTATACTGAAAGAAAGAAAAAGCCAAACACTTACAATGAAAGTAGAGTTCTTCATCCCCTTCTTGGTCGGCCTTGCTATAACCACAGTGCCTGGAGGGACAAAAGTAAATTTGTGGAACGTTTACAGGCTGATCTTGTCTCATGGATTAGATTGCAACATCAAGACCACTGCTATGTATCAACATGCTAGCTAGAGGTTTAAATAAACACAAATACATTATACCCACAATTATAAACTACTTGATTTTCACATGTCAACATATATGATCAAAATATTCACAGAAAATGGCATCTATGTATAAAACTAGACAACAGGAAAGGTTTATAGTGTTAGATTTATCAGTTAATATTCATTTTTATATTTTTACTAGACAAGCATACAAATCTTAAATGGTTTTCACAAAAGTTGAAAAACACAGCCAAAAGAATAAATTTTTCCTCTAGGTTTCTTTTGTATTTATTATGAAAATAACTGAAGGTAACAAATATACATTCACCTAATATTAATTGTAGCAATCATTCACTTTACACTGGTGCAGTGATCAAATTCAGAATGCACATTGATTTGGGGAAAATAAAAGCAATGAACTGACATTTAATATTTATATCAGAAAAGAAGTACTCACATTTGTTATTGACGTTCTAATAGAATGAATGGTTGGCACTTTTGGGAAATCAACATAATTTATATCAACTACTAGACGAATCTTTGCTTTACCTTCTTCCAATGATGAAGCCGAACACCATGAACACCAAGATGATGGTCCCTGCTACAGCCACTACAGCGATTACGATGACAGGATTCTGTTCACTGGAGACTGCTGTCGCTACAAACAGAAAACAGAGGCTCAGACCACCCACTGCTAGGAGGAACATCAGAGGCTCAGACCCACCCACTGCTAGGAGGAACATCAGAGGCTCAGATCCACCCACTGCTAGGAGGAACATGATAGCCTGAATAGGAAACAATTCAGATCATTTACTTTATTTTGAATTTCAAGCAAATTCATTTTGAGTAACAATATAAATGTACACAAATGGCTATTTGTGGATTTTAAGGAAGTGGCAAAATTAGACAGGCAATATATTTATGATAAGCAAACCTTTCCAACCAGTTAAAAAATATCTTACAATTATTGAATTGTAGTCTTTCCTATACATACTAATGATTCTCCTAAGATCATTAACAGCTGTTCAGCTGGTCTCTACAGTCTCTATGCGGAGTAGTCCATGAGTCTCTCCCCTAAAGCGCGTGTGACTCAGGATGTTTCAAGAAACATGAACCTATCACTCCCAACTCTGTATTATTGTTATGTCTTATTTATGTCATTGCATTATCATTACCAAGATAGATGATGATGATAGAAAGATAGATAGATAGATAGATAGATAGATAGATAGATAGATAGATAGATAGATAGACAGACAGACAGAAACAACATACAATGAAAATTTACATTAAAAAATTACCCAGTTACAAATGTGTAACATATAAACTCAAATCAATATAATTTGCCTACTTCTAAAGTAGTCAACAACTATAATCTTTCATACAAGGAGCGATGGAAAACATTACTCTTTCTTATTGGTGGCAAGGGACTGGGTCTCTAGAGCAGAAGATATTATATATGCAGAACTAACTTGCCTCAGCCAGTAGCACCTAAAATGATTTGGTCTGTTTTACCCATGTTGTCGCCATCTGAGAACTTCCCTAAAGAGAAAGCTGCTATATTATACAGGAAAACTACAGAGATAACTAGTCATACAATTTCTGATTGTGTGTATTAAACACTCTCCTTAATTTGTCACCTGGTGATCTGCCTCTAGAGAGAATTAAACAAAGAAAAGATTTTTTTTTTTTTAGTTAAATGACCTTAAAGTTCTAAAGGCTGAGCTAGAGTCTAATACACATATGACTAAGAAAGCACTACTTTTAGTTTAGTTGTTTTCCTCCTTAATTTATCTGTTTGCTTCTTTGCATCTCTATCTGGCTTTTTACATACACAGAGAAGATACAGAGTGAAATAATTCTCACTGGAAAGGAAACAATTATGCACCCAAGTGTAGAAATGCTTTGTATTCAGCAATCCCAAGGGGTCTATTCCCTGCTTGTCTAAGGCTCAGTTCTTCCCTTAGCCTTTCAGGCAGCACTCCAACGGAAACACTGAGCTCAGCTGAACATTTATGAATGTTTATTCACATGTGGTTACTTAGTGCCAAACCTTAGTCTTTCAATAGTTGACCTGTATCACTAATATTTCACCCTTAATGGTTTACCCTTGCCAAGGGTAGACCATTTCAGGTGGAACTATTGAGGCCATAATCAGAAGACCACCTTTTAACAACTGCAAAGCCAGTAATTTGCAATGGTATAGTCTCTTAATTTCCGTTTGTGAACAGTGTCTAAGTGACCTCTTTGAGGGAGAGACTCTGTCCTTCTGTCTTGCTTCTGAGCACAGCACATCACCCTTTCTTGAGTGGTAATAGTGCACTGTGACTTCTGCTAGAGTCAACCATATGGCCAGAATTTATAAACTTGCCATACCCTTTCACTAAGCTTAGATTGGGGTCACTTAAAATTCCTCACATCTCTGTGTGCACTTAATCCTTAGAGTAGGACACATGCTGAGTCAGCGGACCTCACAGGGACTAGACTAGGCATCCCTGAGAGCCCTTGAGAGCTTTCCAGGAAATCTGAAAGACCAGCATTATTTTCCCCTAATATGAATATACTGTTATTTATTTACACTTTCATTTGCTTATGAATGCGGTATCAAATTTTTCAGAAGCTCAGTGACCTCATGACATCACACTAATGGCTAAACGAGGTGAGATTATTATGGTGTTTTAACATAAACCCAACATTTTGAGGGGGTCCTCAATAGAGGATAAAAGTGTCTCTAAGAAAAAGAAACTGCTGAGAATGATTTGGCTAAATAATGAGACCTTTAAAAACTTCAAACTATGCACTATCCACACTATTTTGTATGTAGAGATTTAATTTAATAAAAAAAAAATACATAATGCATTTAATTTGGAAACTACTGTCCCAGCATTTAGGGACGGACGAGCTCATCTGGAATAACACATGGATGCACCAAGGAGAGATTTCTCACACCTATCTCAGAGCACTGATCTATCCTGATAACCTAGTCCAGGTGGGTGTGATCTGGGCATTTCTTATTCATTGAGTGATTTCTATGCAGCAAACAGTACAGTGGGCACTGACAAGTCAAATTCTTTCTTCAATTTTTTATCTTAATGGAAGAGGATATCATAATAATAAAAATTACCATAAGGTTTCTAATATAAAATACCTTTTTAACATTAATTTCACATGACTACGCAGTATCTGACACTTCACCTTACTTTTGAAGTCTTAGTTACTTCCATTAAAATAGTGAAAATGATATTAATTAATGTTCAAGTTCAATAAATAAATCCTTTGTCTAAATTTACAAATTTTTTGGAGCTAGTAAATGTAGATATTCTTAATTTTGCTATTCTATATTCCAGAATAAATGATACTGCCAAAACTAAACAGCATCCAACACATAGTACCACATTCTGGTGACTTTTTTTTTTTTCACCTGATACTTTTACATGTACAATTCTCTACAAATAATGGATGGTTCTTATTCATTTAATATACATGTTTTGTTATATATTTTAAAACATAATCATATTTTTAAGAAGATATTATGGCTAGCAAATTTACCAAGCCTCAATTTATACAAAGCAATTTATATTTATCAATTTATTCTCTCATTTGAAAGTGATAATTTTTTCTGAAGTCAAAATAATCCTGATCAAAGCTTTGTTACTTTAGAAGCTTTCTGAAAGCCAAAGGAAGAAAGTGATATCATGGTTTCCATTCACTTTTGTTAAAAAAAGTTTTAGTGGAATACTAGAATGACAAAGGACAACAAGAAAAAACCACAGGGTAAACCTGGTGTCTAAGCAGTCACACCAGGAGGAGTTAAGAACTCCTAAATGTGGAAAAACACCAAGGTCTTAGGTCAGCTGAAGAATGACCATCAGCTCTTCTCCCAGTTCCCTGAGTACAGTCTGAGAAGAAACTTACTTCTTAAGCTGTAATGGTTTATATGTGACATATATCATAGCCATTGTGAACCATGAACAATTGCTAAAGGGGCTTAAAACTCACTGAGTCTGTTATATTTTTAGGATGAGTACAGGGTTCCAGGATATTCATTTATATTTCATATTCTCTATAACTGAAATGATTCATAACAAAAGTTAAAAGAGAGAGAGAGAGAGAAAGAGAGAGTCCAAATAAAAGAGACATAAGTTTTTGAGATCTTTCCATATCCTCAATCTTGGAGACCATTGCTAGAAGCATAGAGCTTTGATTAAATCAAAACTATGAATAGAAAACTATTATCTATCAAGTCACCCTTTTGGGGTCTTTATGTAAAGGTGTCTACTTGATGCACACACTTCGAGTAACCACAATGCCTTATGTCAACACACAAACTGAACACAAAAACACTACATGTATTTCCTATTTCCATTTTTAATAAATAAATACAGTGTATACTTAAAAGACTAATAGAACGTTTGAACATTGTTGAATAGAGATATATTTAATAATTACTTTGATGAGTGGCCTTTATGTTCCATTATGTTCATGTATATTTATATTTAGATACAAAAATTATTTTTGATGCAAAATCATCACCCTCAATAAAAAAAGGGAAAAAGAAACCTCAAACCCAGAACCATTTATAAAGTGAAGAATCTGAACCAAAGATTGTAATTACCTTCAAACATTTTACCTGAAGCTTCCTCAAGTGTGGCAACATCAAGCCTAGGGCTGTAGTTCCCATAACCAGCAGCAGTGAACGCCCGGATCTGAAAAACATACACTGTTCCCGGTTTCAGATTATTAATGGAGGCGGAGGTGGACTTGGTTTTGAGTGTTGAATACGTCCTTTCTCGTTGATCCTGCAATGATAGTTACAGGGAAAATTTATTTGGCAGTTGATTCTGGTCATTGCTTTTAATGTACTACATTGCTTTTGCTTGACAGAGGCGACACTGAACCTTCTGGAACACTGTGAGACTGTTTCTGAGATAAAATAAAATACAATGAAAATATGCCTTTGTTGTATACATTTCAAAGAGAAGTAATTTCATTAAGGTGATTACAATGTTTGGGCTTTTGCAGGGTTGGGACAGGGCATAACAGCCACAAGTTTTCCACATTTCTCTATTAACTAAAATGTAGGTACATCTGGGAAACTGCTGGCTTAGGACCGGACTTCATATAGCAATCTAGCTTTTTCAAAATTTTTTCTGAGTGATATTTAGATGACAAAATTCATGTACTAAAAAAAAAAAATCAAGCAACTTATCAAATTAGGAAATTCAGCTAAACACTACAAAAATAGTGACATGTCAGTTACTCTCAATAAAAAGGAAGGAAACTACATCCACAGAACAGTACCTAGTACAATTTGTAAATTATAACTATATATTATATATCTTAATATATATACATATCTAAATTATAACTATATGTATATATAGCTTTTGAAATCTCATAAGTGTTAAGCACATTTTATATACATATATGACATTTTATATATTTATGAGACAACCTTAAGAATTAATTAAATATGAAAATTCAAGCATATAAAAACTCTTGAAAACAATGTTTTAAAAGAGTAACAGCTGAATTTTCATTTGATGTGATTTTTTAAGGCTATTTATGAAGACAAGTTGAAAAAATTATATGTTTTTAAACATACAGTTTTACATACTTTATTACTTCTGTAAAGTACCAGTGTCAAAATTATTTACTAAAATCTGAAATACCACCTTGATTTATTTATCTTTACATTGATAATTCTAAAAGTGGAAATAAAACTCAGACTAACTTTATTGAGATGATTCATGATAGCCATCTGCATAACCATTTATAAAGATGATATATGTAATCATAGACAGTTGAAGTATATCTGAGCAGAGCTAGAGAGATTCACAGTCAGTGAGCAACAACGCACACAGGTCCTGTGTCTTCACTCGACACAGCTCGGCCATTCCAATGCTGCATTCCAATAACTGCCTATTTTCCACATTACTGGCTGTAAATATATTCTGTTTCTTTCATGCAAATAAACCCCAGCAATTTGAATGCACTTATTTCAGAGTAAAGATTTGCAAAAGATTGCAGATTCCCTGTGAGAAACTCTGCCACATTGTACTGTAAAATGTGCTTTATTGACTTTAAATTCTGCCAATTTCTGGAAGGACCATAACTATTAGGGATTACGGTGTAACAGACATAACAAAAGCAGCGTTAAAAACAATGATCCCCTTTAAGCACATTTGATGGGATAAGAAATGTGCTTTTTGTTACAAAGCTGAGGCATAAAAATGCAGCTGGGAACCAGAAGAAACCAAATCAGAATGAAAATCATAAGCCAAGGTATTTTAACGTGAGCACTGACACTTCCCATATTGGTTTTCCTTACCTGGTGTGGAGTGCCATTGCCTTGAATTGTACACATTTTAATGAAGTTGATCATACCCAAATTTTGCCAAAATATTAGGATTTATTTTTATAACCGTGTCTAAATAGTGAAGTAGTTCGATGTACTGGAGCATTCACCTAACTCTGTTAAATGGTATAATTTATTACAATTATGGTCATACTGTTTACTAATGGTAGTTTCTGCATTTTAAGTTGAGTGATGTGTTTCTCAGTGGTAAAACTCACATAAGTGTCAGTAAATAAGGTTGATAGTTTCATCCTTTCTAAACAAGACATGGATGAATAGATTCATATGGACAGATTCTTTCTATTAATATTTGGTCATTCCATGGAGAGTTTAAAAAGGAGCACCACATGAGTTTTAGACTTTCTATAGAAGGAGAGGCATAAGGCATAATAATTCTGTATTTATGCTAGAGAATCTAAGGAATGGAATAACAACACAATCTCATTGCTGGAGGATATTATATACATATTACACACAATATCATCATCTATTACAACAGTATTTGAAAACACTGGTCCTATGAAATCCCTAAATTAAAGTGTCATTAAGCTCACAAATCAACTGAAAGGGACACTGTTCAAAATGTATTGGATTGATTAGTTTCTGTGTCATCAAAGCACTCTTTATAGAATAATTAAAAAACAAAACAAAACAAAACAAAACTGAAGAAATCCGCTACAAGTCCAATATTCTCACTTGTGTGACACAGAAAGTTAACCAATAGAGCTACTGGTCGCAATCCTAAACCAGAGACAGTGGTGATGGCTATTAATAGTAAGTACTGATGCTGAAGTAGCTCCGAATTGTAGCGGATGCCCAGTACTGCATGCAGCAGCGCAGTTGGATGGTGTCAGGCACCGCACTGTTCGCACCACAGCTCTCTCACACTTACTTTCTCATAATACTTGATTTCATATTCCGTGATGACTCCATTGGGATGCTCCGGTTCCTGCCAGGAAAGCTCCACACTCCGCTGCAATACTCGTTCCTTCATGACTCCACTCACTTGCGAGGGAGCTGTTTGGACAAGATGTGTCAATAAACAATGAGAGAATTCACCGGGTGCCTCAAATCAAATGTCACAACTGATCAGTCCCATGCTGTGCCAGTTTCATTAAGGTAAAAGAAAGCACCTTTTCATAGCTCACAATTCAAAAGCTAATGAATATTCAAACAGGACCTTATTACTGTTCATAAACCTTAATAGAAATTTAAATGAAAGTGCAAACAGCAGAAGATAGCATTGTTCAAGTTGCTGAAAAACGAAAATCATGGGGCTGAGGATGACAATTAAGCAAATGAATGCTAATTAAGGCTAGAAAATATGATTTCAGATTAATCTCCAGTGATAAACCGAGTCCAAATATTTATTTTACACAAAACAAAAATACACTTTTCAAACGAAATAAAAATCGGAATACTGTAGAGAAAAATAAAAGTTCATGAAGTAGAATCTTCACTTAAAGGGTACGCACTTTAAAATGGTTTTATGTTTCATCTGTGTATATGGTTCTGCATATATATTTCAGTCCCCATATATGTATTCTGAATGAATAGCAACTAACCTTGGTGAGAAGTTTTACACTTCATTAGGGGAACACGCTAGAGTGTGTGCAACTTCTCCCATGTCAAGCTGGGAATGGAATACGGTCGGCTTTATACCCTGACATACGTAATGCACCCCTGTATCCCTGACTTGTGAGCCTCTATGGAGGCAGTTCAAAGCTAAAGTGTTGCTTTCTCTTTCTTTGCTGATAATAGTATGCGTTGAGTTCCTTCTTTCTAATTAGTGGCATATCCTCTTTCTGGTAGCCAAGGCTTTGGAATTCAGTAAGCTAATTTGCTCTGTCCAATTTGCTTGGTGATGATTTACAAGTCCGTCTCCTCTGCCTAAGTGAGTAGCTGCGCCGACTTGGCTGAGTTTCAGTGGGGTCATTATGTTTCATGGATCATGCTCTATCTCATTCTGTAAAATATTTTCGGGCTGTTAATTTAATTTTCAGATGTCCGAAATTGTTAATAATCCTGCTGACAGAAAAGCAATTATACAGGACCAAAGCCATTTAAGCAAATTTCTGATGTTTATCCCTGTGGCTTTTTGTTTCTTCTACTTCATAAAACTTTCTTGCATCAATGTCTGGAAAACACATTTTGCACATATTCTATGTTTTGCGGCTTTGAAGGAAAGGCAAGGAATATTCATGACTGCCATTTTTGCCCACATTAATAATAAAAAAAAATAACTAGGCAGATTAAGTGGAATATCTTTCGCATAATGAAAATTCAGGTGAGGTTTTCCGTAGACTGTATTTACAGGTAAATGCATATCTGGTACATTAGCAATGAAACAAATTTGCAATCAGAAACCCGTTTTCAACAACATTTATCCCTTTGCAGCAGTTATGAAAACCTAGCTATAAACCGAGGATGGCCAGGGTTAGACCAGCTCCCGAAGTGAGATGTGTGAGTGGCCTCCGTGGCCTCAGGAAGCGTAAACACCAACCAACAAGAAGGTTACGTTGCATTTGGCAGTTTCCAAAAGTCTCATTTGCTCTTAAACCTAGAACACGGCCCAGGTGGAAAGACTGCAAAGAGCTGCAAACGCTCACCTGGACTGCTGCTGTGTGATAGCATATAATTTAGGTATGCCATGTGAAATCAAGTTGGGAAGGAATGGGTGACGTTGTTTAAACACATTTAAGACTTCTGTCTACTTTTTAAAAAAATATATACAGTCAATTTTTTATTAGATATTTTCTTCATTTACATTTCAAATGCTATCCCCAAAGCCCCCTATACCCTCCCCCCGCCTTGCTCTGGCTACTTTCAATAGCGTGTATTACACACACTATAGTTTTCAGTGACTGCTCAAGCTCTTCTTAGTTGCAGACACAGGAAGTCTTGGATTCTCAGTGCTCTGGAGAAAATGTGGGCTATAAATACACCTTGCTTAGTTCCTGCCACAGAGAGCAAGCTCTACTGTAAAACAAGACTTGAGTTTTGAAAGTTACACTAAAATTACACTCGCTACTTGAAACTGTAAAAGAACTTTTACAGATATAATCATGATAATTGATGATATGGGAGAAAAGGGTGCCAAAAACCCTTGGAAATGTGTAATATTTTGAAAGCCGCCCTATTGCACGAATGGTGCACCGTGCCACAACAAATGTCTCAGCTTTTGCACAGGAAGCCATGCCCACTGATCTTTTTGCACACCTACCTGACTTTAAACCCTCTGCGGCCAGTATATCCAGGCACACGCTTTCAGAGTGCATAGACAGAACTATTAGCAACTGATGCTTGCGAAGAGTGAGCCAGGCAAAAGAAAGGCCCTTCAAATACAAGGCTTTGGTTCAGAAAAACTGATATTTTCCTCAAGTTCTACTATTTTAAGCTTAGAAGATAGGCACTGCCAAAGTATACCATCTATAAACACAGATAACTCTGAACTAGTCAGATTCCGAGGTCAGTTCACCAAGTAATAGATATAAGAGAGTCATAGGTGAGCTGATGCGAAAACACAATGCACTCTGTGGTTACCTTGTCATATCTAATCTACTTTCTGAAACACACAGTATATCTACTCACGCCAAATGCTCAGTTAATTATAACCCATGGTTCATTTCTGAAAATGAAGTCTAAAATGAAATTACATAACATTTAACAACCAATTGCGTGATATGACACTAATTTATACTGTCCATACTTATTAAAATGAAATCAATATATAATTCAATTGGAACTGATGTGAAACTAATAAGCAATAACATGAACTTGGAAATATTTGTTAAAAAGTATTAATATGGTGATGCTATCTAAAAACTTTTAGTCGAGTTTGTATTGAATGATTAACAAGTACATTTCCCACCTATATGTACAGAAATATTCATATAGGACAATTTGAACTAGGGAAAGGATATAATTTTCTTGGTTTTCGAAAATTCTTCTGAAGCATGGGAGAGATATAAAAAAATACACCATGCAATACCAAGCCATATAGTAGACTGTTACCTGTATTTGGAATCTATACTAAATGATAATTAACATAGGATCTTAGGGAATTAAGGCATGATTTCCATAGATAAATAGTAAATCTCAATAGCATGATAACGAAGTTGGTAATTTTTATGAATCCAGAAATTCAAAGTAAAATAAGGCTGAAAAATATGTGTTTGGTCATCTGGTAAGATCAAGTTTGAACTTCTACACAGACAAAAATAATCTTTTATCTTAACTTCTGATTCAATTTCAAAGTCACATTTAGAATACAGAACAAGGCCTTCATTTTTGTCTTGCAAAAATACTAAGCACGCCTATTTGTGTGTGTGTGTATGTGCGCGTGTGCGTGTGCGTGTGTGTGTGTGTATGTGTATGCACATGCATGGATAGAGAAATTATTCTCTGTGGAGTAGAGAAAAAAATTACTTGAAAACACAGTAGGAGGTATGGTGACAGCACACAGGACACTGAAGATGAAAGAAAAACTAGAGACTTTAATATGGAAAGACGGTCCAGGTAGGGTCGGTGATTTGTGTTGATGGAAGACAGTACACCATTTGTGGGAAATACAAGAAGATGTGGAGGGGGACCCTGGCTGACAGCAGCATACTTCAGTCTGTTATGAAGCATCAAAGAATTGAATGAGCATGGATTTTTTTCTCCTAAAGCTTCCCAAATTACAAATCTATGAGCAGAAAATAAAAGGAAAGAAGGAAGGAAAAGAGAAAGAGGCAGGCAGGCAGGCAGGCTAGCCCAGAACAGCTTATAGCCTGATGAAACTGTGAGGAAAAAAGGACTGAGCTGAAGGAAACTCCTTCAGAATTCTAACTCAACAAACATTGGTTATAAAACAAATGGCCTTAGGTTACTCATTTTAGGGTAATTTCTTATCACGGCAATAGTAAAGAAAGTTTGTGCACTTCCCTTTTTAATACCTAGAGACCAAGGTAGTGATTTCAAATATCATGATGTGCCCCGTCAGATACTGCCATGAAATGTACTGTAAATAATTTTGAACGTAAGCCCCCAGCCCAACATTTTATAGGGAGACATTCCACTCCACAAGAGGAAGAAACTTTGTATGTGCGTGGAAGAACTTTAGTGAAACTCTTGAATTTCTTTTCTGTTTTGGATTTTTAAAAGTACTTTATTTTTAGAGCTCATCATATTATCTAGACATATTTTCTAACTTTATTTCAAGGAATGGAGTAGACATATATCAATACTTCTAGCAGGGCAATGAAGAAAGATTAATCAACAAGTATGAAATGACCTATAGGCATGCGTACATACTTGCTAATTCTTTTGGCATTTGTAAGTTTCCATTAGATGATTCAAAACGGAGAAGTGAAGGTTCTTTAGAACTCTGTGTACTATAATATTGTAGAATAACACAATAATTTTCTTTCACTAAACACTTTTGTCAGTACACATTGTAAATTCACAATTTAATTTTAAGCATCTTTTGAAGTGAAAGATCCATGCGTCCTCCTACCTTAGTATTTCATTATATTATATTTAGCTTTCTTCCTATTCCCTAACAGTATTTGTTATCACATTTTAAAACAAACAAAAACACATACAATTTACTTCACTTACAGAGGACTAGTGCCTAAGTATAATGTTCCAACATTGTATTGTGTATATAGCAAATTGATTTCTGGGACAAGTAGGTGTATGTATACAATGTCAAAACTTGATCTTACTAAGCACTGAGCTTTAACTGCTTAGGAAGGGTTAATAGCACATTATATACAGTCACTAAAATATTTTAACTCATAAAAAAAGATTAAAGACAGTTGAGTTGGCAGCAATCAAGATCACAGTGTGTAAGACAGTCTGTGAATTACCTGGGTGGAGGGACGGGTGCTTTTAGGCTAAAATAAACCAATGTCATTGTGTAACAAGTAGCCGGAAAAAAAAAAAAATCAGTCGGAAGTGAGATGAGATGATATTTTTTCACAGGAGCCATCATTTCAACATGAAGTTTCACGAAAAAGTGAGTGTTATGTTTACTCGACAAAGCCGGGAAGAACTGTGTTCTGGTTAGACACCTCCCTGAGTGCATGCAGAAGCTAAGGCAGACGATTTTCAGACCTGGTCAATGCCTGCTGCAGAGATTGATCAGAACTACACGTCTTTAGAGCAATAATTACAGAAATGATCTGCTAATATATCAATGAGAATTAAATTTTCTTCTCTAGAATCCCTAGGTAATTGCCAACTACTGTATAGATGTGGAACTAGTCTTAAATGACTGACCTTTACAGTAAAACATCTCAGAAAAGTGGGTCAGGGTCAGTGTGGTGAGTTGTGGGGACTCCTGCTGGCAGAATTCCCAAAGATGTGATCCTGCCAATCTCTAAGGAAGGACTATAAAAGCATCGGCTGGTAAAAAGTTAATGTGTAATTCCTGGTCATTTTTAATCTTCACAAAAAATCTTCTGGATTTAAACTTCTGAATACAGCAGGTGTCAATCAGGCAACTTTCTTTAGTGAGACGTCCTCCTCACTAAGCCTTATTCCCCGAAGAAGAATAAGGAAACAGCCTCCCAGGAAAATGGGGGAGAGGTTGAGGACCTCTATGAGAGGAGTTATCTAGCTTTTCAAATCAGGAGCCATTTCTTTAAACTAGTCTAGCTGCTGTCAACCAACATTTGTTTGACATTTACTAGTGTAGAAAGGACTTTTAGATGATCTTTAGGAACTTGGGAAATTCTTTGTTCATATGTTACACACATCCATATAATCCTTAGGGTTTTCATTTTGAACTATGTTTTGCATCTTATAACACTACAAGGTAGAGAGATATTGTTATTTCTGCTTTATTATGAATTAGTGGAGTAATATAGACACCATGAAGCTTATGAGAAAGAGGCAGCCACCAGGTAAGAGTATGCTTTCCAGTCCTAGTTCTCCTTTTTGCCCCTACCTGACGAATAATTCAGGGTACTTCATCTCCCGAGAGAAGTAGGCAGTAGAAGCATAATTAGAGTTCCCATGTGTTCCTGAAGGTGCTGGAAACTTTATATACTGGGGCATCTCTAGAAGAAGTGGGTCACTTTTGAAGCAGCACCTAGTCCTGGCCTTTTTTTCTGTCTTTGTTCTGTCTTTCTTTCTGTCTTTCTCTCCTTTCCTTCCTTCCCGCCCTCCCACCCTCCTCCCTCCTCCCATCCCCACTCCCAGCCTCCCCCACCATCTTTTTTGCTTCCTGTCTGCACTGGTGGCAGAATCCTCAGTCACATGCTTCATCCACCATAATTCTGTGCCTCTCCACAAGCACAGAATCAACAGAGATGACCATGATGAGGGCAGAACACCCAAAACCATGAGCCAAAATGTCCTTTTTCCTTTTAACTCATTTATAACAGAGGTTCTGTCCCCAGTGAGTAAGAAGCTAAAAAGGGGCTGTGGAAACACTGTGGGTATAAGCCATGCAATGAATAAATAAATAAATACATAAACAAATAAACAAATAAATGCTCGTAAAACCATGCAATCAATCAATCAATCAATCAATCAATCAATCAATAAATGCTTGTAAAACCTGATGGTACCTGAAGAAGGTAGATCAAGTAGAGATTAAAAAAAAAAATCATCCCTTTTAAAATGGCAAGGGCACACATACACTACAGCACTTTAAAAGCCCAAAAGTAAAATTGAAACTCTCTGCCTGACATTCTGTGTTTTAAAAGATATCTTTGTTAAATCTTTAGTCAAAGTAAGCCCAAATATATGGAGTATTTAAAAAATCTGCAGGCTGTCATTTTCATGACTGTTTGAGAATCGTGATGTTTCTTTCTGCAGCCCTTCAGAAGCTGAGTCATTTATCATGTGTAGACCTGCCCGTACCTTTTATCAGCTGTTGTCATTCATACACAAAGATGCCACATTTATTGGCCCATGTCCTCACTCATGAGCATGAGAAACTCCTACCAAAATAGATAAAAATAATAGTAATAAAAATAAAAAAAATAATAGTAATAGATTCAGATGAATAAAACTGCCCAAATATCACTTAGTTAATACAAATTTTCTAAGGAGAATGAATTTTTTTTCTGTACTGTTTTAGAGTCTTCTCCTCTTTACAGGTGGAAAGTGGTGGATGGGGCTCTATGATCTAGAGATGAGATGAGCCAAGTGTCAAGATACACTTAGCATTACTGTTGTAAAAGGAGACAAGGACTAAAGTAGTTCTTCTTCAAAGCATTCTAGAGCAGGTGCCCTGTAAGGCAGAGCCTGACAACTCAAGGGCAGTTTCCATACTTTGCTGAGAAAGCTTGTGTCAGATATACACTGGCCGTACCATAAGTCCCTCTTTGTGTGTTGCTTAACCGATATTTTTTTTTTTCTTAGCAAGATTTCTTGGTGAAAGAAGCATTTATTTTTCTATACAGCTTCCTTGAATGCTTTCCTTCTGAGAAAAGCTACTTATCTGTTCTATACTGACATTTTGAGTAGCAGCGTCTTTTCAAACAACTACAGTATTGGTCAAGTGCCCTTCACTGTTACACTAAAATGGCCCACAGCAGATCACCATTAACATTCCTATTGATTTTTGGATGCGAGCACTGTTCATTCAGAACTTCAGCACGTAATTTTTTCCACGAGTGATTATAGTATAATAGTAGAGTATAGTGTAAAGAATTCTAGGGACTACAGAGATGATGGATAATGAAGTCTGACCTCCTGCCTTCTAAAAAATCAGCTGCATTTCTGTCACAGGGTCCCAAGTATCTTAGGTTGGTCTTAAACCTACTGTGTAGCTGAGGATGACCTTGAACTCCCCATCCTCCAGTACCTGCTTCCTGAATCCTAGGTCACATGTATGCAACACCATGTCGCACTCCATCAACTGAACTACATAGTATAGACATAAAGGAAATCTTAACTCAAAAAAAAAAAAAAGACTCAAAGTAGGAATGTACACACATAGTTAGACTGTAAAACACAGTGGAAACAATGTAAGCCAGGTGCCAGCAAATCTTTTGGCTACAGTATATAGGCAAACAACAAAATATTTTTGCTCTTAGCCTTATAAGTTGTAACTTCATGTTTTGGAAGTAGAATATGCATCCAAATTAGTTATCAAAGAGGCGGTGGCACTGTATGTATAATATCTAGAGATATTTATATATACAAGCTAATGTGTAGGCAGTATCCACCCAGGTTGAAGATTGGCTCATGATTCTCAGGTCAGTAGCCTTAAGTAACAACTAGTTAAAACACCATTTCCCCCTACTCCAGCTAATATATCATTTGTGTTGCTAAGAACCACACATATGTTTATGTTGTATTTCCTCAATTATTCTGATGGTTCTTGAATGTTGGTATAGAGTATAGACAGAAGAGTGAGGATAAGAGTCAACCCTCTGGCTTTGCAGTGGGGTTCACAGCTTCTTTGCTGTGTGATCTTGAGCAATAAAATTAACCACAGAGTGCTTGGGATTCTGAGGTGTAAATAGAATTATCCATAGTTTACAAATAGATAGTAGTAGAAATGTATGTATGAATTACATTTAAGTATAGAAAATCACTCTGGCTTGAAGCAAAAAAAATATTTATTTATTTTTGTATATTAAGATAACTGATGTCTGGGACCCCCCTTCCAGAATAATTCTTTTCTAATATCAGATACTCTAAATTCCTGTTCTGGCACGGGTGTCTTTCACATGTGTAGATGAATGCACTGGCACGGCGATGCACAGCTGGGTTTGAGAACGATTCTTTTGAAGTGTGTTCAGGAACTTAACATTGTCATTTTCAAGTGTGAGTCCACTGCCTTTCATAACAAACACTGACCTTGTTAGGTAAGCAAATAATTACATTTATAGTTTTATCAAATAAATGACCTAGTTATCACTGCGAGTAAGATAGAAAACTAAAGCCCACATTTTAAGTCATTTTAAATGGATCCTTTATAGTAAAAACAAAATAAAATTATTCAAGTGGGGAGAAGATCATCAAGACACACCCCTTTCAAAAAAATGCCATGCAGTGTGTGGTATAGAAAATAAAGACCAAGCGATTTCACTTTTCAGTGCTGAGGAAAGTCTTGAGGAATTTTCCAAACCAGCTTCTTTTTTGATAAGCCTGTCAGAAAATCTGGCTCCATTTCTAACTTTGTGTGAGTCTCAAGCTACCCGCTGCCTTATTTATAGAGTCAACTATTAAAGTTTGCCTTGCTTTAAAGACAGAATATTTACGGAATGGATTTTATCAGTAAGTATATAAAGCCTTGGCTCTCACCCAAGCCCCCTCTAAAATTACAAATGGACCTCATACACATGTAGAAGCACACTGATAATGACCTCTTACAGGCCAGAGTAACGTTTTCAGTTGAGGATGTTGTCAGGTTTTATAAGGGAGAGAAGATTGTATTATACTCTGGAAATAAAATATAACATTTCAGTATTGTTCACTTCTGCTTATCAGTTTTTTATTTCAGTCATCGTCACAGGAGTCATCTGATTTAAATTTCACATCCTAGCCTATGTTGATTACTCTGTCAGGAGAAACTGAGAAGGAAGAAAGGCGGGAACGGAAGGAAAAGGCAGAGGATAAAGCAAGGGGCTCAGAAGAGACACAGCCTCACCACTTTAACGTTAATTAGAAAGATGAGTTGAAAAGTCACCATCTCAATTGGTTCCATTTGTTTACGGAAATATAAACATCCATGCAGCTTAAGGGATGGTCCTCAATATCAGTCTAGATTTAATACTTATCATGAAAACTGAGTGCAAAAGAAATAGTTTTCTATAGCCTGGTAAATATGCCATACTTACTTTTGTACCTTGTACTTTAGAGCTGTTGTGTCACAAGGCATAAGCTTCCACCAAGAAAGCCATAGCTAAAAACTGCATTGAGTTTCCTCCCATGTGTGATACCTCCAGGGGTACATGGCGTTGATTGTCTATACAATATTTTAGTTTCAGAAGAGATTAATACATATTATCTCAAGTGGCTGTTTATACCCAGGAGCCACTTTTTTGGGCACTTGGAAAATACAGTTTGCAACAAATACATATAGGTAGGGAAAGTTACCAATTTTGGATATGCTTTGTTTCAGATATTAATTCATAAGTAAATGGTTTTTCATCTTGGACATCCCCTCCCTAAAGAAAGACTCACTTAAGAAGCTGACTGCTTAACTGACCGACAAACTACTCATTCTAGAATCCTGTTAAACTATCATATGTGTACAAAAAAGGATGAGGAACTCTGATGTGTCTTAATACCAGAAGTAGTTATGCCAAACCAACATTCAAAGAGGAAGACATAATGGCTAAGAACCAATGATTACTGGTGCATACGGATGCACCAAACAGAAATTAGGATCTCACAGGCTACTTCTCTGTGCACTCTCCTCACTGGCTCCTCCTCAGTTCTTCCCCCCTCTCATTCCTCCTCTTACCTCCTCCGCTCCTCCTCCCTCCTCCGCTCCTGCTCCTCCGCAGTGGATCCTCTTCTCTGGCTCCTTCTCTCAAGCTTCTCCCCACTATCCCCTCCTCATTAGATCCTCCCAACTATCTGGCGTCTCCAGCCAAAAACCTACAGAGATCAGCTTCTGTCTGTGGCTCCGCCTGCTCCATTACTTCTATTGTATAAGGAATGTTTTCTTTATGCAAAATGAGTTTTGGCCAGCAAAGAAGTACCACCATCTTAATAGCGAGTAATGAGTTGGGGGAGACTGGTAAGAATACTAGCTTGCAGGTCTCGAGGACCTGAGTTCAAATCCCCAGAAGCTAGAATAAAAAGGCAGCTGTAGTCACACATGCCTGTAAAGCCAGGACTATCAGGGTCAGAAACAGTAGGTCACTGGGACTTGTTAGTGAAGCCAGACTAGTTCTGGGCTTAGTGAAAGACCCTCTGTCAAAGGCACAAAGTGGAGAGCAAAAGTGCAGAACACCAAACACTCTCTTCTGGCCTCTGCATTCTCTGGCATACATGCATGTGTATACACCGTATATGACATACAAGCATGGCACATACTCTCACCCACAAAAGACATGTGGGCAAAATCAGTGCGGAGACAAGTACTGGGAAGTTAATACCTCTAGTCTCACCTTTTATTAATCAGTGGTTGGCCCATTGACCTAATGGCTATGTATTTCTACCTCCTGTCTATGATGCCACTGTGTTAACAAGCTGTAACACAGAAATGTGGCCTGTGGAGTGGAACACATTTATTACCTGGCGTTCTCTTTCCCCTTCCCTTCATCTCGCCCTCCCCTCTCCCCCCATGTGACTTTCTCTGATGTAGAATTTGTTTGACTATAAGAAAACAAAAATAGAGCTCCTAGGGAAAAACCACCAACCAAAGAGAAAACAGGAAGGGACCCATGACACCAACCGGATATGTAGCAGACAAATGTCAGACATCAATGGGAAGAGAGGCCCTTGGTCCTGTGAAGGCATGATGCACCAGTGTAGGGGAATGCCATGACAGGGAAGCTGGAGTATGTGGCTTGGTGAGTGGGGTGTGGGTGTGGGGAGGGGATAGGGGTTTTTTGGAGAGGAAACCAGGAAAGGGGATAATATTTGAAATGTAAATAAAGAAAATATCTAATAAAAAAAAAGAAAAAAAGAAAAAAAAGAAACTGTCAAAGTTTAGGTTTTCTCATAAAAATGCATTCTGCTGACAGTTGATATATTTGATAAAGAGGACACAAATATAACTCTTATTACCTTTCTCTTACAGTTGCAATATGGCCACTCCTAGCAGCCATCACACACACACTCCTCACACAGAAAATGGTAAGACAATGTGGAGTGCTTTGGAGTTATGACAGAAAAGCCTGTGTTTCCAGTACACTTGGATATCTGTTTATTGCTCATTTATGCATTTACCAGGCTGGGCAATAAAGCTGAATGTGTGGTCCAAAAATTTAGGAGAGGTGTAATTAAGAAAAGACTCTATAGCAAGGAGGAAGCTAGCATTGTCCATCACTGCCTGGGAAGAGGGAGATGTTGCACTTTATCTGACGACCCCCTCCTGTATTCTTAGACTCAAATTATGGTCCTATAGAACCAACAGAGTTGCCTAAGACTTGTGTAGTTAAAGACCATGGGTCGTGGATGATAATACAACTGGGACTTGGTGGGGGCGGGGGAGATTGATAGTTTTAAATCCCACTAGAACGTCCTGTAGATAAGAAGAGACCCTTCCTCATTTTCTCATTTCAGTGTTAATTTTAGGTTAAACATCCTTTTTAGAGATCCTTTCCATGAAACTGGCAGACTATTCACAAACTGTGACCAGGCTTTGGCAACATCTCTTTGTTTTCTGAGATGTGAAGCTTATATGTTCATTGCATGTTCAATTCTACTATCTCACTTGCTTGCCGTAACAGCTGGCTGGGCTTCTCATTATGAACAATGCCCTAGTATTTTAAGACTCAGAGGTTAGTAGAAAGCAACATGCGTATTTAGGCAATTCATATTATAAATCTGATCTTTATTTTCTTATTAGTAGAGAAATAAAAACACAAACTCACAATGATACATTCTGACTACAGCCCTGACACATCCCAATAACTGATGTTGCAAATATCTTTCTGCAGATGTTCACCTAATCTGTTCAGTGACCAACATGCTCAATTTCTCTTTCAAATGAGTACATATTCCAGTTTGTCCAGTAATAAATATTTTCCAGTGGTACCCCTCTCTGAAAAATTTGGTAAGACTTATGAAAACATCTCTCATTTCTGTTTTAATGTGTCACAGATGGCAAACAAAGCAATAGTGTACTGTATTTTATTTAGAAACTGTTCTTATCAATGAAAAATGAAAGTCATATATTGTATGGTTGATATTTATTAAAAATTTATTTTGAATAGCCAGTGCTTTATACTATATTTTAAAGTAAGTTCTTCTGAAATTAAAAGACGTCTATCTCATATACACTTAGGTATATAATTCTTATATGTATGCATTATGTGATTAATGTATGTTTACATTAACTATGTATGCATATATGTATTATGTGACTTATGAATTATATATGTATGCATGTATACCTATGCTATACATACACATATACTTATATAATATGCATATATGTATGCATAATATATATATATATATATATATATATATATATATATATATATATATATATAAAATCTCCAGTGGTAAAAGATAGTTAACATTAGGCACATAATCATATAGCTAAGATAAATATTTAAAAAAAGTTGAGTAGTACATTATAATTCCACCACTAAAAAGACATATAAGGAATGCTAATTTTGGTGCCAGGCTACTGATTTTTAAGAAATAATCACCAATGTGACTCTTGATAACAACACACTACATAACTCAAAATGATAAAAGGATTATGAAACTTTTAAAAATGACAGTTGTTGAATATAGGGAATACATAAAACCATACAATATATGGATTTATCAAAATATCACAATATACCATAAATACGTTTGTATTAATGCATCAAATATTTTTTGAAACTACTAGGAATTGCATCCCACTAGCCAGTTTGGAGAACTGTGTGGTCCCTTATTCCTCACATAAAGACATACCGGAGAACCCAGTCACCAATGCACACATAAACATATGGCTACACACACATGAGCAACATATATAATGAATATCGAGTTGAATAAGTGGATAAAATCCTGGAGTGGAAAGATCAAACTTTCAAGTCAGTCTAGTGTGGCTGAAAGTGCTTTCTGCCTTCATAGGACTTGAAGTCATGAACAAAATGTTCATGAATTACACTCTCACTTACTAATTATGGCATCTTAGCCCAATTGCTAAGCTGCTAGGAACCTCATGTCTTCATACTTAATATAGAAATGATAGAAGTGACAGTAAGGATTTTGAAAAGTAAGCAAGGTTTGTCAATAACCTGAATAATTAGGGAAGGAAGAAATTAAAGTGTAAAACTAACTTTACAGTACATAATAGAAATTCAACCTATTTCTGTTATTTCATCCCAAAGTTAGCTAAAGCTTTATAATGAGGTCAATTTCTCTCCTGTTTGTTAATCGAAACCATGATTATAAATTTTATATGTATTTATTAGTGTCATGCGCGCATGTGTACTTGGGCTCACCTGTGCCATGACAGATGTTTAGAAGTCAGAGGATAACTCAATGAATCTGTTTTCCTCTCCACTGTGTGGGTTCCTTGAAACTTAGAGTGAAGGAATTGGTTGCTAAGATCCCTACACCTGAATCATTTCACTGTTTTTAGAATGTGATTTTGTACAAGCTATCTAAACTTACACATCATTCATAAACACACATTTTCATGTAAGAATAATATTGACTATATAATGTATTGTATTGTAAATGCTGAATACTTATTACACTGGTATTTTCAGAGTATAGTGAATTTTCTTTCAAAGACTTGTTCTGCTAAGTGATAGAAAATGTGACTCAAATCATTATTATAATTCTACAATAACTTTTCTAAAGCTTAGCCCATTTTCTTTTTGTTACTTGGATGCTTTAAAGTGCTTTAATTCAACTCTTAGGTTGCATTATTATATTAAATATACCATACAATATATAAAATGTATTACATATTTTATAGATACTATAGATTTATAATACACACACACACGTATACATTAAGAACAAAGCTTGACTAGCACATATAGGATGTGGAATGAGGAAGATGAGAATTTAAAGACAAGTTGACTTTGACTGCTGATCTCTGCATTATGCTGTTCATACACAGTGTTTTATCATTCTGTAAGAATGTCCCAAGTGTCATTACAACATCTATACATCAGCTATTACATAACCACCCTATGGAGAAGTGGCTTACCTCTTAGCCAAAATTCTATAACATATCATAAACATAACCATGCTTCATGTCTGCTAGCTCAACAAAGATTTCACTGAGCCACCCATGAAGGGGAGGAAGAGTTGTGATGAAGCTGTGCAAGATAAATAATCCTCCTTCCCACGCTCCATTTCTAATGCTCTGCTCTCCGTTTGAAGGAGATATACACTTTCTATTCATGCTGATTGTTGGAAACAAAAGGGGTAAAGAAAATGTTATGCTTTCAAGTTAGATAGCTATAAATTATAAAAATGACAATGATTTAGAAATGCAATGTTCAAAGCAATTTAAAGATTGTTTTCATAAAAAATTAAATATTTTAAAACAAAAAGGGCACGCTTAAAGGGCTGAGTTGTTGATAAGCTGGGTATATGGGAAAGAGAGTGTAAAATGATGTGTAGCTAATGATTTGAAACCATAATTCACCTTGCTAATTTCGTTTGCAAAGTGTTCAATCTGTTATCACTTACGCTTATGCATTTATATTTTTATTTTAACCATCATACTTTAATTTAAAAACTGATTTTTTTTGGAATCATAAGATTACTAATGCATTTTTGAAATAATTTTGGTTGTTTAAAATTGAGTGCTTCAAAATTTACAATAAGCATTAGAAGAAGAAGATGTGAATTTAAGTACGCCGTGTAGGCAAATGCAACCTGAAGGCTTTTCTGTCATCTGTATGTGTTTAGTGCCTGTTCCCAAGATCATCTTTATGAGACCCTGCTTCTTTGAGATTTGAAAGAAAATATCATCGTTTTTATGTCTTTTAAGAACCAATCTGTCAACACTGGTATCAAACAACTTTGAACTGATGCTGAATTGTGTAACAAGTGACAATATCAACTCCCTAGACAGGCAAAATGCTTGCTTCATGAATGCATTCTGACAGGTCAGACACTAACCTGGTACTTAGAAATGAGCAGCAGCATTCGGCTTCAACACACTAACGGGGCTCTTGTTTTCTTGGAACTAATATTTATATCCTTTGGAAAAATGCTGAGTGTTAATGGTCATTACTGTGTTTTTGCTTCATTGTGATTCGGCTCCGGACCGTCCTTCTGATGAGGAAATGGCTGGCCACCTGCTTGTGGATGCAAACTCTGGTCCCTGGGTACTGCTGTTTGTAAATGACTCCCGCGGGCAGCAAGACATCGTTTTTCCCAGGTGGGCCACTCATTTACTTTCTGTTTTCTTTCTCCCACTATTCATCTATGTTGACAAGTGTCAATTATGGACAGCAGATTTATGGGATGGGAAAGATAAAGCCCAATTTACAAATCATTTTCCGTGCAAGCCGACAGGTGCAATGACAGAGCTGACTTGCCGTAATTGAATTTCTTGCTGCTATCTACTCAGTCACAGGACGATGTCAACTTCAAGGATGTCAGCTGAGGAGAGTCTTAATACTCTAAGATTTTGAAAGCAGAGATGAAAATATATAGCCTAGGTTTTAACGATGGACTCTGAGTCTTGTTGGGGTGATATATCTGGGAAAACTAAAGTAGCTAAATTTGAATCTACTCATATTCCTGTTAAGGATACGTGTTCTGAAGTAATAAATATTAATTCAAATATAAGTTTTAACATTCTAAAACTGAAGAATATCTTTCCATTAAAACTTACGTAAAAGTTATATACCTATATATATATATATATATATAATATATAAAGAAAAATATTAAAAAATTAACTGGGATTCACTTTTTGTATCAGGCTGGTCTTTGACTCTTGTAATACTATCAAGTATTATACACATATATCACCATATCTAACTATCAATTTCTATTTTTTGATGAAAAACAAATTGTATATTTATTAAAGGGAATTTTCCAAAGTACAGAGATTTTAATGTAAATATCACATTTATATGAATTTATATTAGCAGTGTTTCATTTCAAATATATTACATATCATTATAAACATATAATGTATTTCAGTGCAACAAACTATGATTATATTATTATTTATCAGTTTCAATACTTAGTCGTACCTATAATTGTCTTTTTAATTATATATTTCTATACAATTAAAATTATAATTCATATAAGGAATGGCCAAAAATCACATTTGAAGGCAACAGAATATGGAGTAAAATAGAATATTAATCCATACATGGCTTTGTTTGGACACAACTTATTGAAGTCATATAGAACATGAGAACACTTTCTCAAGCTTGATGAGATTGTCTGGTGGTCATTTATTTTAAAAAAGTTTTTATTGAAAGGTTATGATCGCACTTTTATTCTGTGGAATCTAGAAGAAATTTGTAAATCCTACAATATTGATTACATTTTGAAATTGAGAAGAAAAGGGAAGGAAGGGAAAACTGAGGACGAGATGGCAGAGGGAGGGAGGAGGGAGGAGGGAAGAGGGAGGAGGGAGGACAGGGAATGAGGATGGGTGGGGTCCTCAATGAGCCTGGCACTTGCTGACTTGGCTTACCTGGGAGGCCAGCAAGCTCTAAAAACCCCAATGCTGAGATGACATGCTCCGTGCTCTTGCTGTGTTGACTGAGCCATCTCTCTACACTCCTCAAAAGGACTTTCAATGTGGCCCATTTTTTCTCCACACTTAATTATTCAATTATTAGCCATTCTTCTTGGTTCCGTTTTCCACATTTGATAATATTTTCATCATATTTTTGTGTTAAGATTTCTTACTACTTCTTTAGAATATATAAATAACACTACTCCATTATGTTTCACATATATTTGATATTTTCTCCCACCAAGTGGCTTATATTAATATATTTATTTTATAGTCATCTGTATTAAAACTTTTGTCATAAACAGGGTTTCCCTGGTAATTATTTATCGAATCAAGTGTCAAAAAGATACTTTGTTTTTTTACACCTTTTTCTATGAAATTGATTTTTATTTACTATGTGTACACTAGTGAGTTAACTGAATATCTGTTTCCTTGAATGCATGAAACTTTCATCCCTTTATGCTATTTACCCTTCACTTTCATCAGAATAAATTTTCTGAATTTGACAACTCTCACATATATCATCACACGATTTCTTCCAAAGTTGGTTTAGCTCTCCCTAGTCATGTTCCTTTTCCAATTAATTCAGAAAATCAACCAATTATGCCATAAGCATACACATTAAGGCAGACATGAATATGACATGCAAACATTATATACATACACATGCATTTATATATGTGTGTATATATATGCATATATATATATATATATATATATATATATATATATATATATATACAAAATGGGTGGGGTATGTAGGTGAGTGACACAGATCCCAAGTGCAAACAATACACGACATATAATGGAGAACCTGAGGATAGAATTTTAAAATTCTAGTGTATTGGAGATGTCTCAGAAATAAGTAGATTAACTTCCTCTGCCCCCGCCAAATGAGAGGAAACAGTAAGAACTGGATATGTCAAATTGCTTCACAATTTTAATGACCATATTTTTATGTCTCATAATGTTTTATAAATTTAGTACACAAAATCTATCTATTCTAAAACTCAAAATTTATTCCAAAATATGTTTTTGATGGATTACTATTTATTTTCTAACTTCCCTATGCTACATACTAAAAATATGCTAAAAGTATTCTCCTAATTGATTAATCTGAGAGATCTTTAGGAAAGGCACTTTTGCCATTTTGCCATTAAGAGATGGGTTAAAATAATTTCTAAGCTCACTAAACACATGGCTTTAAGAGCTTACAGCTACAACACAGCTTCTGCATGGCCTAGGCACACTTAATTTTTCTTTGAGATAAATGAGCTGGCTTATTTCCAGGTTATTGTGTAGTGGTCTTAAATAAAATATTTTGAAATATAACTTCTCTTTGTTCAATATTAGGCATACAGAACTTAAGCTTCATTCATGAATACATTCTGGTTCCTGTCTCTGGACCTGAGACATACAGACCCCAAGGCTTATATTTCAAGGATCCATTTTGCTCCCTGACTCTGGTATTAGAAACTCCTGTTCTTTGATGTCCCATTTGGTCCTTGGTTAATAACTGGTTTAGGTCTACTCTCCCAGAGGTTACTGCAATTCTCTTCCGCGGTTTTGAACCAAAGAAGTATTTCGAGAAATGAAAGGTTGTTTTTATATATATATATATATAAGTGCAAGTTGTCACTGGTTATTAAAATAAAAGCTTTTTTCATATACAGCCTGTCAGCCATAGCACTTAGCAACCTACAGGGCAGCTATTTACTAAAAACAGGAACTCAGTAATTGAAGCTCATATATACTGCATCTCCAAGCCTGCATGAAGCCACACTACAAAAGCTTGAGCTAATTGCTTTGTAAGCTACTAAAGTTTCTACTTCAGCATACATCTCTGTCAAAACCATTCAAGCTGTCCCTGTTGCTGTACTAATATGCTGCATGTAATTTCACACAGGTTTAGAAAGGAATCGTCTCCAGGTTGTGTGAGAATGAGGAAAATTACTCCTCAGCTCAACAAAGGTTAGCTTGAGATGCTCACCACCCAAGAGGTTACTTTTCAGAGAAACATGTGGTAGCCGAGAACCCTGTTAGCCACAGATTTCTTCGGTGACTTCCCTTCATCTACTCTGCTTTCAGCCTATTGACAATTTTGAGTTAAGGTAAGTACAGTATAACATACAGATGAAGAAATTTCAGGGTATAATGAACATGGATAAAAAATGATAAGTTTTGAAGAAAGCAGTCATGTAGTCAAGAGACGTTTTATGAAGAGGTTTTTAAAAGTCACATAGAAGTAGGCTGTAGTACAGTCTTACATGTGCAGAGTATGCAACTTAGAATATTATGTGTGCCTTAACTGCTTGGTTTTGGGAATATCACAGGTTTGCCTGGTATTGCATTTCCGTGATTATAGTACTTTCCATGATATAACTCACGGTTAGGTTCTTTCCAACTTTTACTAACGTCACAGAAAAACTTAAGAGTCGGCTGACCCTTTCATCCAGAACAGTAGAGTCAGTTTTCTTATTGAGCGAATAAGAAAAATAAATGCGGACACTGAGTTTCAAGAAGGAAAATAACTGTGAGGGTACATCTCCTAGATCCACCAGGGATTGACACCTGAGATTTCACAACAACATGGCTGGCCAAACAATAATCAAAGCACAGCACCAGTAGACACACGAATATTGCAAGGGAGAAACGGTATGAAGCTTCACCCCTAGACAAAGAACCATTGACACCTAAGGGCTGCTGAGAGAGGGAGAATTCCACTTTTCCTCGGGTTACTCTCCTACCTTTTGTGTCACTTAATTACAGTTATCTCAGTTGTATAAACTTTCATGAACCTTCATTTTTTTTTTTAATGTTTTTGTGTTGAAGATTTATTTTGAATTTTAACTTTTTTGTGTGTTGAAGATTTATTTTTTTACCCTGATTTCTGAAATCACACACACACACACACACACACACACACACACACTAAATTTACTCAGCTGGTTTACTTATATATTTATGCATTTATGTATTTAGCTACATCTACACCTCTATCATTCTGACAATAGTAATCAATGAAAGAGACCATGGACTTGAGAGAACAAAGGAGAGGCTAGAAATGTGAGGAGTAGGGTGGAGAGAGCATAGGGAAGGGGCTATGATGCAATTAAACTTTAATTAAAATTAAAATGATTAAGGAAAAAGGAGGAAAGAGTGACAGGAAGATAGAATCTTGGTACAAGTTCCACAGAACTTAGATTTTCTTGTATTTTCGGCATTGGTTTTTCTGTTTTGTCAAATTGTGTTTCTTGGGTTCGAACTAGGAAGATTTCTTTTCCTTGTAGAGTCACTAGGTATAGCATGAAACACTTGATGTGGTATAGACACTCCTAGTGAAAAAAAGCACTGGAGAAGACTGTAAGAAGGATTATTAATAGTGGAATTTGGTAAGATATTTAAAATAAGGCAAATATTTGTAATTTTTATCACTGGAAAATTTTAGCTCTCATATTATATACTACATCCTTTGTCTTTAATCACGTAGGTCTTATATAAAGAATATGATATTTATGGGACTCCAAAAAGATATACCTAATTAAACATAGTGATGTCCTATGTTCTTTGATGGGAAATTGGTGTTGGACCGATATCAATTGTAACCAAATTAATTCATAACTTCAATAAGATGATAACTAAACAATGTCCTCGGGGTAAAAAAATAATAAATCTTCAACACAAAAAAAGTTAAAATTCAGATGTTAAAAAAAAAGAACGGTTCATGAAATTTTATAAAACTGAGATAACTATAATTAGGTGACACAAATTATAAAATATAAACATCTAAATCTTTGATAAGTAAAACAATGTCATTTGGCAAACAAGACAAATAATGAAGAATTAAATAAGATCAGAAAGTCTGGAAATTGGCTTCATCTCTATATAGCCTTGGGAAAAAATTAGCATTTCAAAAGACTGTGGGAAGGAGGCATTTTACAGTAAATAGCATCAAAGAGCTTGGGAAGATTAGTGGGAACAGAGTCAGAAACACTTCCACATTATACACATCTTGATAAGTTAAAATTTTAACATAAAACTTAAGTCATTTAAGAAATGAAGAACAGAGGAATCAGGATTTCCTAACTTATTTATGAATAAGGTTTTCCCTGCACATTACAGTCATCAACCAGTAACAGACTCGTACAGATTTAAAATTGATCCCAACTGAACCTCATATTTTAGTCGTATATTATGCAAGCTTAGGAATTTCATGTAAAATACTTTAGTTAGAAAATACAAGAAAATTCTTAAATTGGTTAATGCATTTTCTCACTTTCTCTGATTGTATGAAGCGAACATATTCAGAAGTTACTGATGTGAATCCCATCATTTGGAGAGCAGTCCAGGAATTTTTAGAGCCTAAAACATATTTCCTTAGATGAAAATATATTCTACAAATGCATAACTATATGTGATATTCAAAGAGTAACATTTTAGAAATCAATGTGTGCTGTTAATAAATAACTACAAAATCATTCTGATTCATTAAATAAATCAGGCATCTGTAAAAATATATCACTCTAAAGTTAGTAATTTTATTTATTTATTACTTATTTGTTTATTTATTAGTTTTTCAAGACAAGGCTTTTCTGTGTAACACTGACTGTCCTGGGGTACCTACTTTGTACAGCACACTGGACAAGAACTCAAGCAATCCTCCTGCCTTTGTCTCCTGAGTGTGGGGATTGAAGGTGTGCACCACCAATGCCCAGCATAGAGTCAGTAATTTTTCAGCTCTTCATCTCCATATAGAAAGCTTGTTTATTTCCCAGCTTGCAGTCTCTTTAGCAGGGCACAGAACATACCAGTTGGGTAATTCTGTTCTTTGAGCCTTTTGTTCACAACCTCTGAATCGGGCTTAAAGTTGACATAGCGGTTGGTAGTCATATGCTTTCTACCTTCTGTCATCTACAAGCTCCAGGTCTCACGGTATAATACATGCTGACATTAGCTACCATAGAGGCGGTGCTTCAGTGATCATGATCCCTTACTTTCTTGATCTCTGGTTCTCCATTGGTCACTTATGTAAGTATAGCACAGCCTATCCTTAAACCTTCCTTACCAAACTACAATTTATATCCCCTCTCTGTCTTTACTTCCTAATATTCCATTACCCTCGCTCATGTATTCTGATGGTAACCATTGACATACTCTCTGAGTTAGATCATTTTATTTATTAGCATTTCTTGTAAATTGTATAAAACTGTATCTACTATGGAAAATCCTGTATTTGAAAGAAGAAGCTCTGATTCTTATTATGGGTGCTAGAAAAGCTTATGAAATGAAGTTATCCTTGGGTTTGTATCCTTAGATGGTAGGGAAAAAATGGGGAGAAAAACAGGGTTACTGGAAGAGAGCACTACATAGAAGGATCTGTAGTCCCAGAAGAGATGTTGCTCTATGGAGAGTACATCTAATATAGAAAGAAAGGGAGATGTTCTCTGAGTTCGGCTATATCTTACTGGCTAACTTATATGTAGCCAAGTGCCAGCTGACTGTCCAGCCTTAGAATCACTTCCTGCATACTGTGGCAAGGCATCTCACACAGAGCAAGGAAACCACACAAAATAGATCAGAGATTACAAGGTCATAAACTTCACCCATGTCAAACGTTTTTCTCAGACATGAATTTCAAAACACAATTGCCCTGCCTGAAGCTTGATCTGATTTGCTTATAGCTAGTGCTGGTGCAGTTGAAACCCTGATTGTGTTAGCTTTTTATTATATCTCAAGGAATCCAGCTTTCCCATTCAAACTTCCAAAGGTACGCTGTTTGGTTTTGTAGTTCTTTATGTATTCTAGAGCATATATCCCTAAAAATATATATCCAGAAAAGATTATATATATGTATACATATATAATGTAATATATAACATTTATACATATATAATATATATATTTCAAAATCATTTGTAGGACAGCAAGTAGAGTTATATGAGAAAGTTGGAGATAAGAAAGGAAGGGGAAATGATATGTTTACATTATGATATTTAAAAAAAGAAGCAGACTTTCTCATCGCCATAGGTGACAGCACTATATGCTTTCACTGTTCTTGCTATGTCTTACTGATACCAATGCATTCCACTCACTCTCTTCTAACAAGAATACCCAAGCTTATATACTAATCAAATTCAGAGAGGATGCCATGAATAAGTAAAAAACATGCCAATGTTAACAGAGAGTCAGGCTAATAAGAAGGCTGAATACAGAGATAGGAATTATTAGTAATGTCTACAATTTTAGATCTAGCCCACAAATCACTTTATGATAGTGGTTCTCAACCTTCCTAATGCTGCAGCCCTATTATACATGTCCTCATGGTGTGATGACCCACAACCATTAAATTGCCTCGTTGCAACTTCATAACTGTATGTTTGCCATGGTTATAAATAATAATGTAAATATCTGATCTACTGGATATCTGATATGGGACCCCCAAAGGGGTCATGAACCACAGATGGAAATCCACTGCTTTAAGGTATATAAAACTAGGTACAATATATTCCTTTTGAAAGCAACAGGGAAAAAGACACCTACATGATCACATACATTATTAGAAATAGATATTATCGATACTGGATTTAAAAATAAAAAGTAAGCGGGCTTTCCATGGCCTTTTTAATGTTTCAAGTTCACCTGCATATAGGTGATTTATACTGCTGTTGAATTTTTATACTGTAACAAGCAAGGAAGGGGTTGCTCTTTATTCTGTAAATGTCCTCAGGAATGCCAACGGTAAGCCACCCTTTTCCATAAATCGTTCCCCTTGATTTTCTTTGATTGAATTGTCAAGCCCTATCTGTGGAAACCTTACTTCTATTACCTGAAGCCCACTTAATATGCTCCTCACATGCTGCAAGACATAAATGTCTGAGAAGAGAATAGGAGAAAGATGGTTTGCATCTGTTGTTTAAGACAGCCTTCACAGCATTCAAATGAAGGCGACAATGGAAACATTCTGATAAAATCACAGAATCCAGTGAATGAGGGCATGGAGGAAGCATTTTAATTGACTTGAACAGGCATGTCAGGAGGGAGGGGTGCTGGCGGGGCCTAAATCCTAAATTGTGCACACTTGCTTGATTTTCATATTTTGAAAGACAATAGCAGGAATCTGAAGATTTGAAAATTTAAGAATTTATTCTTCATTCTAGATTGGAGACACAAAGAGTTTTATTGGGTTATTTGCATTTATTGGCAAACTAACAGATCTGTGAAGATTTACTTCGAGACATGCCGGTGCTGAAGCAGGGCTTATTTTTAGTTTCCCAAGGCAAATCAATATTTTTTTTTAATCAATATTGTTGTTACCTCTTTGTCCTAGATGCTATGGTAGGCTGGGGGATAGAGTAGGATTTTATATCCCTTATCCTTGAGTAAAGGGAACATCTAGCCACATTATGAAAGTAAGAGACTGGGCCAAGGAATACTATTACAGTTGTCACAGAGTCCTGGCTCTAGAGTTGGATTACGTCACAGCTCTCCAAAACCAGCTCAAGGCTTTCCAGCAGCTAGAGTGAAAAAGCACAGATCCCACTGTGGGTGCAAAGCTCCAGTGGCCGTGACACTCCGATGCCGTCTCAGCAACGGGTGCGCCTTTCTACTTGCAAGAACTCACAAAGCAGCCGACAGTCTTGTTTTCAAAACTCTCTCCTAGGATGCCTGCACAGTCTGTTTCTGTTGCTTAAAATTCTCGTTGAATTGCTATGGTTCAGTGCTTTGGTCCAACCCCCCCGTTCTTGCTCATCATCTTCTAAAACACAGTGCATCTTATTAATGTATTTAAATGGTCAGATACCTGTCTAATCTCGAGGGAATATCAGTTCCAGGAGGAACGTTTCCCTGCCACGATTATGTCTGTAGGTGTACAGTTAGGGCAAGTCAGAATTCAGAGAAGAAAAGCTTGCAGAGGTTAGACTGGGAAAAAGAGAAGTGCAAGACAAGAAGAGAATTAGAGGGGATGCAACTGAGAAACTGTAGGAGTTTCGTAAAGTTTGGAGGCATGCAATGACACAAAGGAAGCCCCAAGGAACGAAATCAGAGGTTTCCAAGATGTCCATACAGGTCACTGGTAATTACATTTTAAAGCATCATTCTGCCTCCATTTTTGTTTGTTTATGAAAAACTATACAAGATACTTAAGTGACTTGAATATGAAAGTGCTAATCTGAGAAAAAATTCTGGAACACTTGTGCACTCACGCACACACACACACACACACACACACACACACACAGTGAAAAATAAGTTTTCCCAAAACCAGTTTTCTCTCTTATTCTCTACTAAATTTTAATGCTGCTTTAGAGTTACCTGACATACTGAAGCACTGTGAAAGTTCTACATAGTGCATTTCCAAGTAAATGGAAATCTCAGATAATTAGTTTATTCCATTGCCCATAAGAATAGAATTGGTTTGCTTTTGTCAATACCACTCAGTGACATATTTGTAAACAATTTCAGCAGCAAGTAGATAAATGAAAACAGTATTTCTTCTTATGTGACCAGAATGTTTGCACATGCTACAATATTTGATAGAGTTATTATTCTAATGTCTGACACACAGTTGTGATCTAGAATCGTGTTGCTTGAAAATAGTTTGACCTGTATGGTATTGTATTAACATAGTGGAACACAATCTGTTTTCATCTAAGAAAACAGAATACGCATCAATATATCTATCTTAATGATGAAAAATTCATGTGGAAATTACTATATGAAAACGCACCTGTTTGAACTAAATGAGTCCAAATATGTCTATAAAAGAAGAAGAAATATGGAGAGGAATACATAAAACTAAAGAGCTTTTTAAAAAGACATATATATATATATATATATATATATATATATATATATATACTAATGTAGAATACATATATTCTGAAATATGTATATAAAAGAATTACACTATAACAGAACAGCCATGCTCTCAGTAGCCACCAGACCTTACAAATAAGACCAGTGCCAGGAATGTGTTATGTCTTTGGAGTTACTAGATAATAAAGCCCCATTGATGCCCAAGACAGGCTATTATGTGTGCATTTTTTTTCACTCTCTAGAACTTGATGGTAACTCCAATTACTGAAGACACCAAATACCTGAGTTATTGTACATGATGAAATGAAGCTGGTACTGACCTTGAATCTCCATTTATACTTGGAAAGTTGGAAGATGCTATGCAAGTTGTCCAAGAAGAAATGTAATCATCAGTCATCCCACTGTGTACCATGTAATATACACCAATGACAAGACATGTCCACTGGCACAATAGTGGCATGAACTTCATGGAAGCAACCAGTTCTGGTCCACAAGAAGAAACTCATACGTGGCATGATTATCAGGCCAAGAACCTATGCCTAGACATGTCTTAGGTCCTAGGGGAGAACATATTCCTATTACTGCTAAATGGACATAGTATCAAACTGGCTTCTAATGATTTATTATAATTGCCATAAAGAAACTCATCTCTTAGCTTTCATGTGAGAGGAACTCTATTTGTAGTAGCTGGTCAAACAACTGGCCAAGATGCAGTGAACAAGAGACTATAAAATGCTTATCTCTAAAGGAAACAAATATACTACACATTCCTTTCTAAGGTTCAAGGCTCATTGCATATTATGGAAGAGGAGGTGGGAGAGGACAAGCGTCAGAGGAGTTTGATGATGATGAGAAAATAAGGAAAAGTCTTCTGGTCACGATCAAAAAGTTGCATTTATGAAGTCAGAGATTCCAACAGCATGTACAAACTGTTACAAACTGAAATCAGACCAAATTTCAGCATGGAGAGAATTTGGACACTCAGTCTCTTCCCTAAGCCATGTAACGAGTGGAAAACGTTAGTTACTGTGAAAGAAAAGGTTGTTTCCCCCACTAAGAGTGTATCCACACATCCAAGAATATTTGGGTGGAACAAACTGGCCTTGAAGAATTTATAAACAAAAATTAATAAAGAACAAAAAGTTGAAAGGTTAGGGAAAGATGTGACTCTGGGAAATTTAGGGCGAATATGACAAAAACATTTTTTTATAAAACCCAAAACTCAGAAAAAACTATTATCAAGTATAAAAAAATAATTATAAAATAAAATAAATAGGTCTTAGATGTTGAATTCCATAATAAGCTTATATGTTTGTTTTTTCTATCATCAATCTCAGGAGAATCGGATTTGAAGGTTTCCTCTTGTTTATGTGCCAGAGATTCTACTGAAAAGTCCTCATCTTATTTAATTCATTAAGAGAGTTGTAACACTGGGTGTGGGTTTTCTCCCATTAAAAATATTCTTAGCTAAACTTCATGAGCAGTTCAAAACAATTTATTAAAATTATGCAAATACATGTCCTTTAAGAACATAGTGACACTCATTAGCTTATATACCAGCAGTGCCCTTCCATTAAGATAAAAGTTGAGTTGAATTCTGTCGCTGACTATACGAAAATTAAGTTCTTATCAGTCTGGCAAGAGAAAGGAAATTTTTCTTGAGGTATAACAAAAATAAGAAGATTTAAAAAAACTATGAAGATTAAGTAAATAAAAAATTATTAAAAGTATAAAAAAATTATCTTAAAAAATACTGTAATGTATAAGCACACTCACAGTTAGCCATGTATTCACTTAATTTTACAAGAATACTATTTTACATGAAAATATTCCAATAAAATATCATATGTGAAAATAGGATCTAAAATAATTAACATATATCAAATTGACTTTTAATCAGAAAGTCTATATAAGCAGTACCTATTATGAACATAAAAGTTAAATTATGACAACATTGCATTAAAATGTCAGGTTTTCTGTTAAGAAAATGATCTAGCAATGTGAAAGTATGTGCTATCAGAAATAACAAACTTCCCCCATCATGGTGAGCATTATTAAAAAGTTTGCATTAATGATATGTCGTCCATTCTACTTAGCATAAGTAAAATATAGCATTTAAAACTATCTTAGGCAATTCATTAAGATTTTTCTGATCCTGGTAAATGGAAATATTTAGGTTTTGGCTATAATAACACATTGCATAAAATTTTACAGTGATATTCAGATATTTCTGGACTAAATAACCAAATATTTCTACAAAAGGTTTTAGAAAATGCATCATGAAAACAACAGCATACTTAGGGACACACTTATTTTTCTTCTGAAAAGAGGGTTTTGAGAGATCTGATCTATTCAAGAAAACATAAAACATGAATCTAACTTTCATACTTTAAAGCATGCAACTTTGAGCCATTTATTCATAGTCAGAACACACTGGTTAAAAAAAAAAACTAAATGTCATGGCTTCAAGATTAGGCCATGGTGTGCAGACAATGGATGCAGATGTGAAAGAGGGCATGGACTTGCCATCATTGTAGGCCAGTTGGGTTCTGCGTCACCTGGTGACCCATTGGACATGGTCTGTCCTTTTCATTTGGGGGGAGGTACTTGCCGTGTATGTTTCAAGTCTGCATGAAACAAGATTTTGCACTAGCCAAGTCTTGTCTCCACTTTACAGCAGTGACAATAGCGAATGACCTTTACTTAGGTCTCAGAGGGCAAGGGTTTTTGTTTTTGTTTTTGTTTTTTTCCCCAGTGAATTTTAATTGGTACATTTTTGTTCAGATGCCATTATCCTGAGAATAATGACAATATGATCCTGAAGTGTCTCATTTAGTAGAGGCTGTGGGGTGGGAGACATGCTTGTCAGTGGAATGCGTTAACCATATCCAAATAGCAGCATCAGTCTGTTAGCAGCGTGATACACCAAACTGAAGACATAACCTTCCTCTGGTTTTACATTGTTAAAAGGAAAATGCAGAAAGCTGTTACCCAGGCCTGGACAATTACTTTTTTAAGGAGTGGATTTTTACAGTTTTCTTAGTTTATAATGGAGTCTCACTCTTGAAATTCTTGATTACTTTGTTGCTATATCAGCCATCTCTCAAATGCATTGAAAAAGACTGAACCTAAAATAGGTTATGACGTTTAACATTCTTCAATAAACATGAGTTATTTAATTGAATTTAATTTACACGGTGATGATAAATTTGAGACTAAACTGCATGTGTTGTAGCACAAGTAAAGTTCACATAAATTCAGTTTATGGTCTCAATGGTGATAGTGGCAATAACTCTTAACTAAAACCAATCGTTCACCTTCCTTGGGACAATTTATGAAAATAAGGTGATGAGAAAAAAAAAAATCCTCCTCAAAATAAATGGAATTTTAAGAAAAAGTGTTTTTTAACTTTATTCTTTCAACTTACAACCAAAAACAATACCTTTAGGATGTTCTTCTATACACTGTTCAATATAACTTGCAGAGAGCTACTTTCACGGTAAAGTCAATTAACACTATGTACCAAGTCTCCAACTGAGCACCTGGCTTCCTAAAGTACCCTGAACAAAAACCTGACTTACACAAATTTGCATTTAAAAACTGAAGCTGTTATCTGAAGTAGTGGAATGTGGAAAACAGGTTAAAAAAATACTAACCCCTTAACTATAATGAAAGCACTGCAAGTTACGTTTTCGAGAACTATTTTAATCACATAAAAATACTACTTTATAGTCCTGAGAAAAATAATGAGTTCAATCAAATACGTAAAGTCTGATGAAAACTTCTGAGTATTTAGCATCGAGCAATACTCTTTCACGTTTTAAAACAGTACATATCTGAACTTTCTATATTCAATACCAAATTTATTTTATCTTCATCTCCCGAAATCGGCTATTCTAACATAAGAGAACTCCTTATAGTAAAACATCCTTATTTTGCATAATCTGACATGACATTCATCTTGCAAACAATTACCAAATAAGAACATGCTTTTACATTGCTACGCTAGGTCGAAGACACTTTTCATTGGGTTTCTGATTTTTAATGACACAGAAATTGTGAGTACTAATCGTCAAGGGTCCTTAGTGAGACAGCATTAGTGAGGAAGGACTCAAAGACCTTGGTAGAAAGTGCAGGCCAGGAAGATGGTCTCAGGTCTCCAAGGAAGAAAGTGAGACAACAGGAAGATGAAGTGGCGCCCATGGTCAGCCAGCCCCTCATGGCCTTGAATATATTGGAAACTACATTGACAGCACTGAGTGAAGTCCAGTGTGGGGTGACCAGCACTTCCTTTCATGTTTTTAATGTCTGTATCTTGGTCACACCTTTCACAGTACTCCTTTTTTCTCCCATTACAACCTCAACCTCATCCTCTTGTTTACACATTTGTTTCTAGCATCTTTTTTTTTTTCTTTCTTTCTTTCTTTTTATTTTTTTTGTATACATGCATTGCTTAGACACTGAAACTAAAATAAAACTAGCTTAATTTCTTTGAAACGCTTTAAAAATGTCATTCATTATCATTACTGTATTCAGCATATTTTGTGATCTGTCCCTGTCTCAGAGGAACATGGTCAAAGAGAAAATACTAAATCTTTAACAACCCAAAATGGTACACAAAATTTCCTGTCTCCCTTTCAAACACCAGCCTACTCTGGTATCATCTGACATCTCTGGTTGCTATAGCAAAGCAGTCTATTGTTTTGTTTGAAAATGTAACTGGGAAGGGAGATAACATTTGAAATGTAAATAAATAAAATGATTAATAAATAAAAAGAAAGAACAAATATATAACTCGAGTTTCTCTCCTCAACACAAATTGATGTGACTCCTGAATGTCTTGACTTCCAAATCAACATACTGATTCTTTTTCTTTATTCAAGTTCATAGCAATTAAACACAGATTTTGTAATACAGATTTCAGAATACGAAGGAGTTTAACTTTTACTTTCACTACAAAGCTAATCATTCCCTCTCAGTTTTGTATAATCTTTAGAGAAATTTACCTGTGTCCCCAAACATATCTGAAATGGTTAGAATATGTTCTTGAAGAAACGGAATTGCCTAAAGTGAAATGATGTCCACATTTTGAAAGTGATAAAAGGTACAATGAGGATGCATGGTTTAAAAGAAAGCAATTGTTTCACTATGCTAACATAGGAAGGTTCAGCATAACTCCAGACACGGCAACAACAGCGTGAAAAATACAAGGCTAGCCAGCTTTACCAAAATTGGTAAGGCACCAAATCTGAGGAACAGATGCTGTGGCTCCCTTTCCCATATAAGGACCCTATATTTATGCTCCCACCTCCACCTATCCCAGAGGCCTGGCCTCCAACTCTCCAGTACAGCAGAGGTCTCTGTGGTTCATTGACAACTTCCATTGCCAAATCTAACTGCCCCTGTTTCCTAAGGAGAAGTTCTGAGTACCCACAGACTATACAAGAGTAGCTACGAGAATCATCCATTTCTATCAAAGATGTACTCTTGGGCTTATAAACTGCACTTAGCATGAGCTTAGCCTAGACTATAGATGAAACCCTCTTTAAACATCTACACACAATTTGTCCTAAGACACAATCCCAGGTACCATGCAGCTTGATTCAATCATAACAAGTTTGGGTAATAGAAAGCAAGGATTCAAACATCTACTCAACTAAACAGATATAAGATTCTCATCCCAAGAGATACTGCAAACAACCCAACTCCAGATGCTTAGGTCTCCTCATAATAACATAAACATGAATAACAAAATACTACATTTGTCATAAAAACAATATTCTCATAGTAATATTCACCAAAGAAACTTAGAAGATATATAAAACAATGATTTCAAAATGTAAGTAATAAATATGTTCAAGCAACTCAGAAAGAATGAATAAATATCAGAATAAAAATCAGACCCAATCAGAAACAGACACACCCAAACACACACAACAACAACTAATTGAATGAAAAGAAAACCAACTTAATTTTGAAAAGAGAATTCAATAAAGAAAATTGTGGAAGAAAAGTCGAAATAAAATAAAACTTAGGGTGAAAAATTAACAAGAAACTGAAGGAGAACTTAATTATTGAATCAAATGGCAGAACATTAGGTCTTAAAGCCAAGAGAGAGGAACGGGATTACTCTGTCAAATAAACTATTACCCCCCACCCCACCCCCACACGCCAAAACCAAAGAACAGAATATGTAGGAACTCAGAGCCGCCATAAAAAGGCCAAACATCAAAATAATAGGCATGAAAGAAGGAGATGAGATACAGATCAAAGAAACAGAAAATATTTTCAATAAAATCATGGAAGATGGAACTCTTAGATCTAACCTAAGGAAAAAGATGTTGATAACATCTGAAGAGGCAAACATAAAAACCCATAAACAAGACCAGAGAAGATGTTTCCCATGCCCTATCACAGTCAAATCACTAAGCACACAAAACAACAACAACAACAACAACAACAACAACAACAACAGGATATTGAAAGCAGTAAGAGAGAAAGACTAAGTCATTTAAAGCAACAGTCCCATAATACTAATATGTGATTTTTCAATGAAGACCATGAGTCCAGATAAGTTGGGGTCAGAGTTCTACACGTTATAAAAGAGAACAGATGTAAGCCAAAACAACTATACCTAGCAAAACTATTAAGTAGTCTTTTAAGGAAACCGGATAATTTCTCATGATTAAATAATATAACATGTGTTTAATTAGATATAATTATATACATCATAGAGTGTCTATATGACAATTTCAGTGCAAATATCTATACTGTAAAGTTGGTTATTTTAAATGTTTTCATATTATATCCAAATTAGTTATGCAAATAATCTTGCATAATATACATTAATTAATAAATAACATAATAATTTGTATATAAAATACAAATGATGTAGTTATATACTAGTATATGAAACTAGATAAACAAAGGAATTAGTTTATACTACGTATGATTATTTTCTCGAGGAATTATATATTTTCCTGAGTATCTGATTGACAGCTTCGTAAACTGGAAATATTCATTTAAAGAACTTCCACTGCAATCTCTATATACATAGCCTCTAGTTGTAACAAGAGATACAACTGCATAAACATCAAATTCACTTAAAAGCTAGAAAGGAAGTAATGATTATTTGTGACCAGTAGAACACTGAAGCACAGGACAGTGTAATGCAGTAACTTCATTTAGGGACATTCCTTCTCTGTCCTCACCACCCTTAATCTTCTGTGTTCTAGAGTAAGGGCAGGAACAAACGGCTTTAAAGTAGTTTTGGTTTTGGTTTATTTTTGGTTAGTTAGAAAATGATTTGAGAGGAACTTCCCAATTTACTGCCTTTGGGATTCATAATGGCAAATTGAAGCATGCTCATAATATAAGTAGCAAGAATAAATAACCTAACAGGGCAAATGTGTTTATAAAGTAGTAGAGGCACTCATTTGGGGAGTGCCTTTTATAGGGTCTACTATTGTAGACCTTGGTCCTTTTAAATGCACGAATTAATTATCCAACACATATTTTAGGATTTCCTTTTACTGTTAGCCAGCTGATTAATTCAGCTACAAACTTTCACTTAATGAGGCTTTGCCATAGATTTAATCTTAAGCTGCATTTAAACTTGGCCACAGGATTATACATAATCACACTATTAAGTATGAACTCCTTGAGTAGATTCAGTTTAGTAGAATTAAAGCACGGCTAAATGTATTCCCTTTCCAGTTCATCTCATCCACCTGCCCTCCTCTTCAATCTCCTCAGCTGTTATTGGGCAGAAATCTTTGACCTTGCCCACCACCTGCATGGTGTGAGCCTGGCTCCTGCTGCCTTCACAGCTGCCTAAGCAATCCCTTGGTGAAACACAGGCTATAAAAGGGAAGGCAGCTGATCTTAGAAAGATTCATAGAAGTTGCAAGGCTCTGTCTTCCTGTAAACCCCTGTTCTAGTTTTTATGTCCATACCTTCTCCATCACCACATTGTATGTCTGGAATCTACACTTCCATTAAGATTGAAAGATCAGACAGCATGAAGTCGGAACAATAATGATGGCTATGCACTTTTGAAAAATTAGACACATAAGACTTTTTGTACCCTTCCTGTGTGTTAACATATGGCCCTTGCTAATGCAAATATTTCTTGAAAAAAAATATGCGTATGAAAACAGCAACATAGTGCCTGGTTTGTAATATGGCTCTTAAAAGTGTTAGTTTCCTTCTCTTGTTTTTATTTTGCCCACAAAAATCTAGCACAGTTTCCAGTGTGAGGCAGAATAAATTGGCCTGTGTGCCTGCATCGCTTGCCATTATGCCGCCATCTGCTTGGTGAGAAAGCGAAAGGTGTGTACAGACAGAGGCTCCTTGGAAACAAGGAATGAGCGCAGAAGAACGCTAACTTAGAGCAGCTAAGTTCGGTTTCTTCTGAACGTCATCTAAGTTCTGTTGCTTCTTTCATTTCTCACCAGAAAATGAAAAGAGGATCTACATGTCAGTATGTTTAAAAAAAGTAAGAGTATGTAACATCAAACACATCTTAACTTTATAATTATACCTCCTGCTTACAGTTGTAAACATGATTTCTTTTGAAAAACTCTGGCAATATAAGTTCTTTGCCACCTTTTTATTTTGTTTGTCTTTATTGCTCATACCACTAGAGATGGTTTTTAAAGCTGCATGTAATTTTCATGCAAACATTAGAATGAAGCCTGGCCATTCATTAACTTGGCTATTTTCAAAATGTGTTTTCTTAATTTTACAATTATGCAAAAACCTACAGTAGGGAAAATATGAACCCAGATATGGGCTTTTGTCATGAATGCAATTAGTTTTTTCTGATCTTTCATCCTTTCACTCTGCTGTTATTTAAATGAGATGTGAATTACAGATATAATCTTGTATACACTTAATAACATTTCTTCTTAGTAATGACACAAACTCAAATTCAGTTCAAATCTATGAGCTTCATATGTTCATAGAGGCCATGCAATGCTAAGAAAGTGGAATTGGGAAAAGAAGCACCTTCCAAATGATGCTGATGAGGTCTGTAAGGAAGGAGAGTATTAGAACTGACTGGCCCTGCCAAAGCTCACTTACAAATTGTGCATTAAGAAAGGCTGAGCGACTCAATTACCATAGACGGAGAAACCAAAGTATTCCATGACAAAACCAAATTCACACAATATCTATCCATGAATCCAGCCCTCCAAAGGATAATAAAGGGAAAGC
>NC_034611.1:35687310-35733194 GCF_900095145.1 Mus pahari | reverse complement strand
ACAAGGCAAGGCCTGGGCCAAGTAGTGGGAGTGGGTGGGTAGGGGAACAGAGGTGGGGGGAGGGGTATGGGAAACTTCCGGGATAGCATTTGAAATGTAAATAAAGAAAATAATAATAAAAAAAAAAAAAGAAAAAAAAAATCTCAAAGGACTACAATGTATCGTGTGTTTGAAGAGATTTTAAGAACCAGAAGGTGTGATAGGCTTTTTTTTAAATAAAAAGCGTAACAAGAAAAAAAAAAAAAAAAAAAAAAAGAAAGGCTGAGCGAGCTTTGGAGAAGGCAAGATCTGAACAATTACTTGGTGAACATGATACAGCCAAGCGGACATCCACTGGGAGATAGCTTCACCACGGCGGGAAGAAATAGAGCCAAAGATCAAAAGTGCTGCACGTGCTTTATGTGTTTAAGATTAAGAAAGAGACCAACATTGTTAAAAGGCTTGCGTGGGCAGGCAGTGAGCCTAGGTGGGTAGGACATAGAGCAACACATGTGGCAAATGTTGAGGCTCACTTAGAATGAGATTGGAATCCCAGCAGGGACCTTCCACGTCTGAGGAGTGTCTAGTCTTAACAAAATTATTCACAACTGGTAGTAAGATACTAAGTTCTCGAATGGAGATCTACAGTAACCTAAGTAAGAAATCTATCAATGCATGTCACGGAAGGAAAGAAAGTATTTGGGTTATATCTGTATTAATACCATCTATATCTGTCTACATCTATATGATAAGTAGTTTGATGATAGACTTAGCGGAATCTCCCTAGAGTGTACAGATTGACAATGCGACAGTGTAGTAAGTGTTACTGGCTGAGTAGATGGCTGTAAAATTCTGTCAAATGCTTGCTATGCAAGCAGGAGGAACTTAAAGGGGATCCCTAGAATAAAAACAAAAAGTTGGCAATGATGCGCAACCTGGTGCTGGTGCCACAGTCACACCAGTCCCTCAGGCTTGCTGCTGATTAGGCCTTGAATGCTTGGCAAGCATCAGTCTAGTGAGAGATTATACTCAAAAATATGAGCTAGCATCTAAAGAACATCACTTGAGGGTGTCCTTTGGCCTCAACACTGGGAACATGAACGTGGACATCTATAAACATAGCAATCAACAGCTCACTATTGCAAATATACATGAAAATAATGCCTATAAATAATGTTTATTTCATGTCTTTCACTCTGTGGTTCCCTAAATAAAACAGTTTTTAACTCATCCAACAACTTTATTGAACACATATAATGAGCAATGGAAATATATACAATAGATAGAGAGCTTACAGAGCATGCGTGAAGCCCTGGGATTGATCTATAGTAACACAGAAAGCAGAAGTGGTGGTTAATTACATATATTTAAATGAGGTGATATTTTGCAATAAGAAAGATCACAGTAGATAAAAACTGGCTTTGTGGCCAAATCTCTAGAAAGAATTTTGTAGTCTTAATGAAAATTTAACGTAAAGGAAAAATTATGGATCCATTTCACTGATTAGCTAATCTTCTTGCAAATATATAGAAAGTGCACCAGGCAGGATATTTTTGTGGCAGTTTCATTTCACTCAGACATGCTTTAATAAAGGATGTCTTCTAACCGGAGGAAGCTTCACCATGTCAGAATATTATCCAGAAAATAAAATCTTAGAAAAACATTTTGATTTACAATTAAAATTCAAATAAAGATTTAACATGAGGAGTGTATAGCGGTACATGCCTGTAGTCTCAGTGTTGGGAGCACAGAGAAGGGTCAATGATGAGCTCTGTCAACGAACCATGCGGAGTGCTTGTTTCAAGTTCAACAAAACTTTAGTAATGAACTCAGTACTGAATTTCGAAAAGAATTCTTTCATTGTGATACAATACGATGCATAGGCAAAGTGTACAGAAGCAAACACGACTGTCTATTTTAAAAGAAGATAGTCTTCACCGCAAAACCATTTATGCTACAATTGTGCTTCACTTGGGGAACAAGCCATTCACTTTTGTATTTAACAATTACACATGAGATGGAGCTAGCAAAAAACATACCCAATAGAAGGACAATATTGATTATTTTTTTTCATTAAAACACTACGAGGCACGTGTTAGATGCGTAATCAAAGAAGGCGAAATTAGATTTCATGAGAATTCATTCAAAAATATAACTTGGCTAAATATATGTGAAGCCTAAATAGGTTTGCTACGTTTTAGTGTTTTAGAGACAAGGTTATCTAGCCTAATTAGCACTGTCCTGAGGTAGAATTAAAGTGTGAAATATGGGGTTTTAGGAGCTCATTCTATTGGAAGTTTTAAAAATTAGATTTCGATTAATTCAGAAAGAACCATCCTTAAAAATGCTCCATTATTTAAAAAATAATCTGTGTATCTTTTGTTCTCATGAAATAATGGCTGAATAACAGAGACACTCTGTCTTAAAACATGTTAAAATGGGCATTTAAACTCTTTTAAAAGCTCCTCTAAACATACTCTGTCATGAAGGAAATATGAATTTATATTTTGTGGGTTAGTAAATCTGTTTGTCAAATTGCCACTAAAGATCTGCTATGCATATTGAATAATTAGAAAAATAGGAATACATGCAAACTTGACATAATTGGTTCTCGCCCAATTTACCAGCAAAATCAGAACTCCCTGAATGTTAATCCACAGGATCCATATTTGTGACAAGTAACTAACATGAAATTTTGGAATAAAAATTTGCTAATAAAGTAATTAAGTAGTGGGCAAGAGTAAGACCTTAATTATTGGTCATGTTCACAGAATCATTATGGAATGGCATTAAATCTACAACCAAAACTAAAATTTCTCTGCCTGCTTCAGCTCTCAGGTTATCATTATGCATGGAATTCAGCCAGCAAGGTCTGCCCATAGCTGATCTCGGTTGTGAAAATACATTTTTTTTAAATTAATTAATTAATTAATTAGAGATCAGTGGCTTGACAAAATAAGGATGATATTTATAGAAAAATTTATACAGCAAAAATGGAAAACCTGGGATTTGAATGAAAAAAAAAAAAAAACAATCGACTTTGTCTTCTAGAATTTACATACCTGGCTCCAATGGGTAAGAAAGCATCTTCAGAAAGGACAGAGAGAAACTCACTTCTTTCATAGCAGCAATCCCCTTAGGGGAGCATAATGGAGACAGTTCTACCTTTGCTCCAACATACTCTCTCAGCCGTTCACAAATTTGTTAAGCTAATTAGTCAGTTCCTCAGGTAAACATATAGACATAGCCTTTAGAATTTTTACATAATAGAAATTAATACAGGATATGGCATATACATGAAAATAAATATACATTTTATACAAAATTTTAAAAAACGTCAAAGGACCATACTTTCATATGATACTCTGGTTTCTGTACAAATTTGGGTTTTCAAATTCCCTATGTCTTTATTTTCCCATCCCTAAACTTAATCAAATTAACATTAATTAATGAGGATTAAAAACATAACACATACATAGGCTCTAATACCAGGCTTGGTATGGTATAAACTAAGCACACAAGTTTCCATACCTCATAGATACATGTATTCAAAAGTATATGCACATAGATTAAATTTATACAAATATATAACTTAGATTGCATGTCATTTAAATAGTATATGCTTAACATATACTATATAAATTTTGTACTGTAAGGAAGTATTATAAAATAAATACAGTTTAAGATGATATTTGAGAAGTAGAAATATGGTATTAATATTCTTTTTAACTATAAGAGAAGACAGTTCAATAAAGACTTTCCAGGATTTCAAAAGCCACTATCATTGGCAGTATTGCAAAATAAATAAATAAATAAATAAAAATAAAAAAAAAAGATTCTATTTTTGCCTTATTCTATAAAATAAGAGTCTTCCTAGTGACTCCTAAAATTTATTGTTTCTAGAGGGATGCTTTTGTGATGAACATTTGTGGATTCGGATATATGCTTTTGATGATTAACTGGTCCTAACCCAGGTATGCTCATTAATAAACATGTGTCTCATTGTTCAAGACTTCTATAAGGTGAGATGTTAGAGCTGTGTCAGTGCTAATATCGGTGATTGAATCAGAGACACCTTGGTTTTTATTTTTCATTACACCTTAAATATGTAGAACCTGTCTTCATGAGGTCATTGGATAATGTAACTATTAAAAATTCTGATGGATTCGGTAATATAAATAGACTCCTGAGACAAGACTGCTAAAAACACTCCACAGACACTTTTGATCACTGCTATAAGGAGTTTTCAAGATTCACTGTGGTGCATAATACCCCCACAGGAATGTATAGGACTCAGACAGCAATAATCAGTAAGACTGTAAGATAGAGACAATGGCAGAGCATCGGCCTGCCTTCAACTCAGACCTGGATGTGACCCCCAGTACTAAATAAAAACTAAATTCGAAAAACAGTAAAACAAATTGACAAATTGATCCCCTGTTGTGAGTATAATTTAAGGATATGACTCATTGTTTTATTAATATAAAAAAATGGAAACCAAAACAAAAATCTGAGGGAAATATTTTTTATAGAGTGGAATTATTTATTTTGTCCAAATGCTCTAAATTTAAACAACTTCAGTGTCATATGTCTGATACATTATAAACACACACACACACACACATGCATACGCACACACATATACACACACACACATGTGCACGTGCGCTCACATGCACACGTTTTAAGACTCAGTAGTAAACACATTATTTTCTAATTAGTCAGACCCTCCATTTACTTCAGTAATGGTTAAACACTAGCGTCCTGTTGGGTAGAATATTTGTAATCATATTTAGGCTGCTCACCTTGCTTTTCTCACTATTTTATTGATTATCATCTACCACATTTTACACTTAAGCCAAAGAAGTTAAAATGATGATTGTTCAATATGCAGAATGCAAAGCCCTGCGAAGTGCACATGTTTACAGTACACTTAGGGATTCAGACTATTCTTTAAACACTACACTTCAACAGAGAGTAGCATGCTTTTCCTGGCCTACAAAAACCAAGAGTTGGAAAGGCAGCTGTTTGACAATTTTATTTACATTTTTCTCAGATTTTATTTTTAAAGTCGAAAATTCCGTGTGTGTTAAAATGTATCCCTACAAGGATAGGAATCAGAAATGAGAGAACTCTACCCCTGGCTGATCACACTGGCTTCCACACAGCGCTGCTCTTTAGCGTCTTTCAGTTTGATAGCATTTTTGGATGTAGCTAAATGCCAGATACCCTGACAAACATATATTCTACCAGCTGGATCTCCATCTGCTCCACTAAACATTTTCACACCAAATCCGTATAAAGAGCTATGTTTTCAAAGAGAGCTCCCTACAACTGAAATATTAAAATCTTAACTCCAGGAGCCTTTCCACTTACATCCTTCTCATGTGTTTCATCATGAAACAAAACTACCTCCAAGTATCCGTGGCCACGTGGTCTGCCTCAAGTCGATGACGGTATCTTAGATCATCCATGAAGGAAAGAAGAATAAAGCATAAAAAAACAGTTTTGAGAGATTTCACCCTAGCAAAACTATTTCCAATATATGTTGATATGCCTACTTATAAATGGAAAATACAAATTTAATGTGATGAGTGGAATAGCTAAAAGCATCTTTATTGTTTGTCCTGATGTGACTTCCTTTACATAAGACCAATGTGCCAATAGTCACAGCATGTTTTAGCAAGTTCTTATCATCTTAACCAAAATCTTTGTAATTAGGTCCCATCTATTCAGACAGACCAAGGAAATCTCAAGAAATGAAACAATCTTCTAGTTTAAAATAAAATAGACTTAGAATTTCCAAGGAATAATCCCTATGTCAGTGGCTACTAGACTTTCTCATGTGGAGAAGAATCATTAAAAACCAATCACATGTGATCAGAACAAATGAGGGTGAAGTATAATGATACAGTGGAAGTGACAGGCACACAGGTTCCAGAACTCATAACACAGTTCAACGGAAAAGAGAATTCATGCAAGAGACTTAGGAAACTGGAGTCTATTAAAATGGTACACTGTATCTCCAAAGAACATTGGTGAACAGAATTTCTTTCAATGAACATCGATGTTATTCTACTCCTAGGCAAAGCACATGCACAACACCCGGTTCGTTCATCAACGTGTAAAACAAAAATAAAAACAAAACGAAACAAACAAACAAACAAAAAGGCATCCTGTACAATGATATCGGAGCACATCACCATATGGGCTATTGTTGTAGGCTGGTGATCAGTCAAGAAAAGAAGTAGTCAATAGTGATTTCAAGATACACACAAAGAAAACTACATCCTTACTTCCTATCTCCCAGACTAACAGTCAAGACATTCTAAATTATGTTAGATGACCTAATCTATATGCTGGCATAAGCAAAGTCAACAAGGAGAGAGGACATGAGCAGACTATTTCTAAGATCAGTTATGTCAAATTTTAAGTAGAAAACTGTCCAAAGCAGTGGGAAGCGGAATACTTCCTGAGCATGCTTCTTTCTTCCTACTCTCCATACTTAGTTCTGTCCTTACCACAGTACTTTGGAAGATTCTAACAAAATAAGCTATCACTTGTTAGAATATTGCGTGTATATATTTAGTCAGTACTGACTATGTTAATACAACTTTTTTAACTCGCTTACTTAATATTTTATATTTTTATTTAAACATTGTTAAATCCAAATCCAAATCTTTATCCTCTCTCTCATCATACACAGAGTGATATAGATATATGGCTATAACAAGGTTTGAATCGCATTGGCGCACGCCCTTAATCCTAGCACTTGGGAGGCAGAGGCAGGTGGATTTCTGAGCTCGAGGCCAGCCTGGTCTACAAAGTGAATTCCAGGACAGCCAGGGCTACACAGAGAAACCCTGTCTCGAAAAACCAACCAAACAAACAAAAATATCAATGAGGAAATATGGGCTTAAAGTATTTGCCAAGAAACAGTTATTATCAAATACACGAAATTAAATAATGTTTTCTTTGCTAGTTCAAGTGAGATAACGTTATAATGCTTATATTCCCTGAGTCAATGACACAATAAAATATCTCCCCATCAGTAAGATCTACAAATATCCCACGGATAATATCTCTAAGTTTTAAAACACCTGACATCATCACCATATACTAGCTTTATAAAACAGAGTAGTCACAAGCTTAGTTTCATCCAAGAGAAATCTCATAAGACACTAAAGAAAAACATAGTGTTGTAGATATGAAAAGGGTAGAAAGTGGTATCTCTATCTCCCATTAGTCATAGTGCCTCAAAATCCATGTCTGTTTCCCTCAGAGACTAACTATACATCATAAGAACACAATACATATCATGCCAACGAGTAAAACCAAAACCCACACCTGTATTTAGCACTCTAAGTAATTTGGTATAATCTCAAACTTCTACAGTGCCCATGGGGACCAGAAGAGATCTTCACAGTCTTGGGGAGATGTTTTTGAACAACCATGTGGTGCTCAGAACTCAATCCTAGTCTTCTAGAAGAGCAGGCAGAATTCTTAACCACTAAGCCATTTTTTGTAACATCATTTACTACTTTAAATTAATTTTCTATTGATATATCTCTCTATAGATATAGATATATAGATATATTGATAGATATATACTGATATATAAGTACAATTTCTTATGTACTCCAAATATAAAACCAAACACACACCTAGAATTTACTTAAAATAAAGTTTGAGTAGCATGACATAAATCAGCTACATATAATGAATCCAGGAATTTACTGAAAATGTCAAGTAGACAGAATAGAAAGCAATATTTAAATTAAGAACTTCGTCATTTTAAGACTGCATTCCCTCTTACCTGTCACAAAAAAAGTGTTAAAAAAAAAAAAAAAAAAAAAAAAAGATAGATGCGGTGGAACCTAGACTACAGAGAGATGCAAGAACCAGTTTAATCCTTTTACAGTCATTTTTCTGGAGTGGCGTGTGAGCCTGTATTACGTGCTCAAGTTTCTGAATAGACACACGTTCCATGGCTGGTACTTGGTGAAGATGTGTGATTCCCGATAATACAGAAATGTTGGAGGACCCAGGAAATCACAACAGTACATCATAATTTACTGCATTACTGTCTTCCTTGCATACTCCTTCAGCACCACTGCTCAGGAGACTGTGCAGCCCATCAAAAGCCCCTAAGAGCTATTGAATCAAGGAGCAGCACAGATGAGACAAACTGTCACTGCGCGTCGGAGTTTCCAAGACAGGGGGTTGCAGACGTTTTAGAAGATCTCTATCGGTGGGGGGAGGGTATAGGGAATTTTGGGGATAGCATTTGAAATGTAAATAAAGAAAATATCTAATTAAAAAAGAAGAAAGACAAAAGGAAAAAAAAAAGAAAAGTAAAAAACAAACAAACAAACGATCTAAAAGCTTTTAAATTAGATAACTGTCAACTGCTTCGTATAGCATATAACATTAGGATCTATTTGTCTGTAATAGAGTAAATGCTGTGTCTATTAACAGTCCAGGTTCGCAATGATGACTCTGACACAGAGGTATCAGTTGCGTTTACTCCCTGGAAGAGTTCATACAAATGAGACAAGACACTCTGAGGACCTTCAGAATTCTACTCTCACTCCTGCAATTGCAGGATTCCCTCATTATTTTTTTTTTATTAGATATTTTCTTTATTTACATTTCAAATGTTATCCCGAAAGTCCCCATACCCTCCCCCCTGCCCCTGCCCCTGCTCCCCTGCCCACCCACTCCCACTTCTTTGCCCTGGCGTTCCCCTGTAATGGGTCATATAAAGTTTGCAAGACCAAGGGGCCTCTCTTCCCAAGGATGGCCAATTAGGCCATCTTCTGCTACATATGCAGCTAGAGACTCGAGCTCAGGGGGTACTGGTTAGTTCATATTGTTGTTCCACCTACAGGGTTGCAGCCCCCCTACAGCTCCTTGGGTACTTTCTCTAGCTCCTCCATTGGGGGCCCTTGTGTTCCATCCAATAGCTGACTGTGAGCATCCACTTCTGTGTTTGCCAGGCACTGGCATAGCCTCACAAGAGGCAGCTATATCAGGGTCCCTTCAGCAGAATCTTGCTGGCATGTGCAATAGTATCTGGATTCCCTCATTATTATCAGCTATATCTTCTCCTTGCACTACCAATGCTTAACTTTGGGGCATCAGTTTCTAAATCTCCTTCCTGTATCACTGGTTACCACTGCTCTGGCTCAGTTTTTGAGTGTCATCCCCCAGTTTGGGCATTCTCCCCTGATCCGAGTATTTTTGGTGTGTTTATAGTTTTAATCACTTCTTGTGCCCTTTAGTTTTATGGTTCAAACTCAAGACTATGTTGCACGTCTAACTAGATGCCTTGTAGACTTAACATATTCCCAATGGAGTCTCTTCAAACCTCTGCCTTGGTCCAGCTTCAGTCCCTGCCTCCAGGTCCTAGCCTTGAACTCCTAAATCAGTGTGAAGTGTGACCTGAGAGTTATAAGTTGAAAAAACCCTTTCTATCCCAAGTTGCTTTGGATTATGGCATTTTATCATAGCAACAGGAACACTACCTATTCACCCACATATTTGAGGGGAATATAGCAATACATGTTTTACTACATTAAACTTTCAACTATGTTCAATTAAGTGACTATTTTTTTCCTCTTCTGCAGATCTGCTATAAGACCATAAAAAAACATATAACTAATATAAATAACTGCAGAGTTTGTTCCACCAAGTCAGAACATATGTATCTTGCTTCTTTTAAACAGCAGTAATGAGCGTTGTGATTGTGAGTCATTCAGAGTTTTTACTTCAAACATGGTTGGAAGGCTTTGTTATTATTATACAAAGCAGAGTATAAGTAACATCAATGAAAATATGGAAATATGTGCAATTTTTATGCAAGATAGCTGAGCTGCAACAAACGCTCTAAAAGTCTTCCAGAAATTATATTTCACAACAAATAAACAGAGAGCTACACCAAATATCAATATGGATAAACTTGTCATTCAAATAATCTTTTGACCTGGCCATTTGTTGTAATTAAAACAAAAGGATATCTCTTGAATGATACATTCTGTCTACTAAACAGTATAAATGAACTTATATAAGTTTTCAAACATTTTGGATTTTTCTCAAATAATAGACTTCATCTTAACCGTTTTGACAGTATGTAAAATATTTTTCTATGTATAGCATCCTTCACAACTGGAAAGCGAAGCCTGGCATACTGTTAAATGTGCAATCCTCTTCCACGTGCAGAGCAGCTTAAGTGACATTTAGAAAATATGGAAGACATGCTTGGATCTGAAGATTCTGAGCCACAATGCTAAGGACTACTTATAGCAACACAAACTTCCCCTAAAGCATGAGATGATCCTCAGTTGTTCTACTATCAAGGGGAAGTGAAGGAATGCAAATGTTGCATTGGATTAAGTGAGATGATTAGGGGTAAAATGCATGAATAATTTACATTAAGCATAGTAAGTTAATTCTTTTTGAAATGGAAAAGGACATATATTTGAAAATTTTCAATGGTACTATAGATGCTACAATGTTAAATTAGTACTAGAAGGCCATGAGCCTGAAACACCTTGGATCTAACTTGGCAAAGGATATACAAATCAACCAAACAGAATGTGTATCACCGGTGCATCTTAGGAAAAAAGTAGTGAGCAGAGATGGCCTAACTGAACCTCCTCCAGTGTTGTTTTGCACATATGCAAACTCTATAAGAAAACTGTATATTCAATAATCTCCACTGGTAGATATTCTTCTAAGAAATCCAAAAGACTTTTCTTAGTTGTCTTCATCCTTAAACCCTTTCAAAGTGCTGCAACTTTAATATACTTGATATAGTTGGAAGAATACAGAAATGAAAGCCTGACGCTCCTCTTATTAAATGCAATCATGAGCCTTTTAAAAAGACTTACATAGAGAAAGATACCTTTGTACAGAAGAGATTATAAACATATTTCATGTGCACAGATAATGCTTCCTTTGTTCTGAAAACGATTATGGAGAGTTAACAAAATGAAGAGAACAGCCAAGGCTAAGAATTACTTCAAATAAAATGTGCAAAGAGGCAACATTCGCTGCTCCTCCAAGACGTTCCACAGTGTAACCTTAGAAAACGATTCTACTCAGAATACCCTGCTAATCAATAATCATTTCTTCAAAGTTGCTGTTTTATTATTTGGTGGCTATCCTAAACCATCCTGTCATTTTCTGCATCCTGAAGCCAGACTGAGCAAGCTTTGATTATACAACTTTGCCTGAAGGGAAACAGACACCAGTGTGCTTCGTTTCTTCACATAATTCAAGAGAAATAATTTATCAACCACGGAATACACAAAACACAACTGCTTTTCAACTACTCTGTTAGGACCCTGACTTTGAAGGCATTTTACTATGTGTGCTTGTTTAAGTATAATTTGCTTCAACCTAAGGAAACTGCCCTGCCTCCCTCACTTCAGGTTAATATCAACTGACCAGGGGAGAAGGCCTTGGCCTCGTGGGAGTTGAGTAGACCTAAACTAAACAGGCCCAAATATGTTTGAAGAAATATTGAGTGAGTGATATTAATGGAATAAAATGTGCACAATAATGGAAAAATATCTCTTTCTGTTATGGTGCTCGAGTCTTCTGTGTGCCATAAACCACTTGGCCAGGCCATGACCATACATATTGAGTCTAATAGCTGTACTTCTAGTAGCTGTCACTGTAAAGAGAACACACACCAGGAACAGCAAACCTGCTACACCAGGGTTTTTTATATTTGAAATCTTTATGCAGGTATGAGGTTAAAAAACAGCAGAAAATGCCATTTCTACCTTGCTATGTGGCTTACGTTTTTAATTACTTCAGTTTCTATAAAGAGGTGCAATTGTTACTTAAATAAAGCTTTATTCTAGGCTATAGTATGACACAATTCACAGCAAAAATAAACTAGTTTATGTAAACATTATTTTGAACTTTGTGTCCATACTGCCCATATAGCTTAAATTATGAAAGCAAAGGTAAAATATACTTTAGAACATACTTGAATATTAGCATATTTGAATAAAATATTATTTAGGATATTTTTAAAATCCAAATTAAAAAAAAAAACTGGTATGATCATCACTGTGTTAGGAAGAAGATTTAAGACAATTAAATTAAATATAAAAATACTAATCAAATCATAGTTTCTATTTTTAGTTACAAAATTTAGTTTTCATTAACAAAATAATTAAAATCTCTGTACAATTAATAGTGGGTAAACTTAACATACATCATCCATGGCAGCACATTAAGATGTCATTTCTGTTATTCTGTTCAGAGAACTTGTGGCTTTCCTATGCATTAGAACAAGAATGTTCTGAATCAAATCACAAATATCAAGGTTAAAAGTCTGACGCGAATTCATTTCCTTCCCTGATAACCATGAATATATTTGCATGTTTCACCTTTAGACTTAATACTACATAAAACTAGTATAAATTGTGAGGTGTGCCCTTATTCAAATGCTTTCCACTATGACTAGCATCATATTTATCACAATTGACTGTTTGCAGACTTAGGACAACCATGAAACACAAGGACAGGAAAGAATAAATCACCTAGAATGCTGAGCTGGAGCAGAGCTCAAGGCCCCTCCTGTTTACTGTCCTCTGTCACGTCATAGGCCCTCTCATCCTTGACAAGTGTTTACCTCCTACCTGCATTTTGAACAATATATTTTCTACAAAAAAAAAAAAATGCTGCAGGTTTGATTGTTGTTAATGAGTCATTAAAGTGCTAACACCAGGAAGGACTGACCTCTCTTGAAACTTTTTATGTAACTTCTAGGCTTAATTTTTCTGCCTTCAAGAACATATGGGGATACTCAAGAAATACTGAAAAAGAAAGAAAGAAAGAAAGAAAGAAAGAAAGAAAGAAAGAAAGAAAGAAAGAAAGAAAGAAAGAAAGAAAGAAAATACCTCCCTCCTGGTTTTACTATTAGAATAGCATGAGGTTTTCAGCTAATGTGAGGCACAATCATCCACACATGTGATGTATTATCTGTCTACAGTTGTAACATAATCTTTTTTCTCTGATCAATCCTGAGACATGAATTCTATTTAAAATTTAACAGGTTCTTTGGTATTTACATTATAATTCCAAACGATTTATTAAAGTTCTGAGAATCATGAAGAACATAAAGAAATCCATCTTTTTGTTTTGTTTTTAAAGAGAAAAAGCAATGAAATAAATATATATATATATATATTTTTAAAAAGCACCTGTGGTTCTCAAGAGACACTAGCAATTTAATTATGGAACAGTATGACAAAGAAACACACACAGGGAAAAGAATCAGCCCTGAAGTGAAGTAGTTAAGATAAGAATTGGTAGTATACACATCACCCAGATTTAGACTTTTCTTTTAAAAAAATATTCATAGGCCCTTCTAAAATGGGAACTAGGAAATGACCATATTTTGTATATTTTTAATAAATCTATAAGACTTTATGTCTTAACAAGACATAAAGAACTATGGAATAATATATTTTCTTTGATACTTTGTGAAATTAAAAATTAACCAAACTTCTATTTGTCAATAAAATTGAGATTATTTACCTTCGAATCATAGAGAGTAAAATTCCATTATTGCTTTTTGATAGTCTACAAAGATGGCTTGTTGAAGGCTGTACATCATATGGGAAAGACACACAATGGATGTTTGTTACTGTAATAGCAAATAGAGGCATAGATCCTATCCATGCTATTCAACACAAACTGAATGAACTTCACTTGTAAAATGTGCCCTTTTAAAATTCTTAAAATGATAGGTCATGGGGTAAAATGTTTGCCTCACAAGTGTGAGTACGAGAGTCAATTCTCAGGATACACCTGAAGAGGCAACGTGTAGTGGTGCAGTCTCTCATCCCAGGACTAATAGGGAGAAAGAGGTAGCTGCTCAGAGTTCAATTTCAGTCACACTAACCTCATAGGTGAGCTCCAGTTCAAAGAGACTATGTTCCCAAAATATAAAAATGAATGTTTCCAAGGAATAACAACTAAGGGTTGACCTCTGGCCTCCAATTGCATGTGCACCCATGTGTATACATATTTGCATATACACAGACCCACACAAAAAATAAAGTCACCTATTAGAAAGAGAAAACCAGTTCAAGTGTTGAATGAAACTTTCAAGCTTTTCACCTCCTACAACCTTTAAAATATAAGAGAGAAAATGATGCCTAATTGTCACACAATTTACAAACAGCTCTACACTTGACTGTTAAGGATGACCTGAGGAATACTCCTTACGTTCTTTCTGAGGAATTTAACATCAGTACATTTTGCAAATAGAGAGCATATATGAGCATTCTGAGTTCTACTCAGAAGCCTTATGTTACAGTGGCCTGAACATTATGTGTTATCTCATTGGAAGCCAAAGGGACAGCTAAATATGCAGCTTTCAGAAAGCTCAGTCCCCTCATAAGAGCAGAATGGGATAGCTTCCCCCCCCAACAACAACAATTCCCCAGTTTGCTCCAGTTTGCCAGTACACAATAGCAACTTCTTCCTTTGTCTCATCTAATTCTCCCAATTGAGTGTTGTTAGCATCTACCTAAAGGATACTCAGAGCAATAAAAACAGAAAGAGAAAGATAAAACAAAGGACTTAAATTCACTCAATTGTTCTTTGGTTTGATATCTATGGTAGTGTGGGTTTGGAGTAGTTAGAGGAAAAAAAAACTTATGAGTGAAACATAAATAATAATTTAAGAGGAATCCATGCTATCATTTACTGCGTTTGTATGGAACACAAACATTATTGTCAAAATCCCCACAGAGAGTGTCTGTAAATCACGAGTGTAATGCTACTGCTACCAAATGTACAAGCCCAAGACTCACTTTTCTCTTATGAGAAATGCAGAACACTAGAGGATGATGTCCACAGATAAGATTGCTCAGTAATGTCAAAGATGGCCAGTGGTCTAAACAAGGTTCTAAGGACTGCGCAGCATTTTCCAAAGGTCAGAATCACAGGCCTTTCAGTAAGTGGATGTATTTACACACTGACTTAACTAGGCAGTAACAGTAGAACACTTCTATTCTTTGGAATACAGATTAGAAACTAGACCTATTTTTCCACGCGTTTTTGACCAATTCTAGCTATAAAAATCGTGGCTTTTCCAAATATAAAAGCAGTTTGGCCATTCTGTTGCATTGAATTTTTTTATATGTTGGAAGATAGAAAATCTGTTTCAAAGAGTCTCAAACAGCTATTTTTAAAAAAAAAGTTTTCAGGTTTATATAATTATGTTCAGTGGGTGAGGGATTTCTCTCATAGGGAACTGGTAAAAAAAAATATATCCCATTTTTTCATATCAACTAATAAAGAACACCACAGACAGACTCGCTGTTATTCTTAGCACTGGTCTCAAAAAATGCAGCTCTGAGCTGGAAGCAACTCAGGAGAAGTAAATATCACAGGACCAGGCAGCAGCCACAAATCAATAAATTCTGTCCAGCAAGACGGCTCAGAAAGTCAAAGTTCTTGGGAGCCAAATCTAGTAGTCAGTTCAATCTCTGGGACTCACATGCTGTAGAAGGAAGGAGAAGCCTCCATGAAGTAGTTCTCTTACTTGCATACATGTGCAGTGGCATGTCTGCCTCCCGTCTCTTCTTTCAACAATGTAATAACAACAACAACAACAACAACAACAACAACAACAATAATAATAGTAAATTTTTAAAAATAAATAAGAATTAAAACAGGTAACGCTGGCAGTGCATTTGCCATCCACAGGACATCTGGGATACTAAAATATCGGCTGTGTTATAAATTTATAAATTAGCCGGGCGTGGTGGCGCACACCTTTAATCCCAGCACTCGGGAGGCAGAGGCAGGCAGGTTTCTGAGTTCGAAGCCAGCCTGGTCTACAAAGTGAGTTCCAGGACAGCCAGAGCTACACAGAGAAACCCTGAGAGACCCTGTTGCGAAAAAAAAAAAAAAAAACGAAAAAAAATTATAAATTTAATCTTTCCCTCTGCGCTCAGTTGCTTTCCATGAAAATACACAGCAAGAAATGAGAGGAAGAGGGCAGGTGGGGCAGAAGAAAGGAGAGATTTGACTGAATTAGGAAAACTGGTAAAATTAACAAGAGAAGCAGAGAATGAGTAGCCAAAGAATATGGTTGTGTGAATAAAAAAAATCCTACTAACAAGACAGGCGAAAGGAGTAAATGTAGAGCCAGAGAATGCGATTTTCTATATATAGAGAGGAAGGTCTGAATCCACTGCCCTTGTTATGCCCTGCAAATCCAAAGAGCACTTGGAATCCCATTATAAATTTTTATCTTTTCTAGTTAGCATTGCACACTTTAGCTACGTAATTCCCGCCTAAGACTCTGAAAGTGTAAGAATGTTGCATATGGGTAAACATGCAAACAAAAGGCACACTTTGATCAAAAGACAATGAGTTAATATGAGTAGAAAGGAATTGAGTATATGAAATGGAAGAAGAGTGTTTAAGTCACTTGTAAATTCAGTGAGAACTAGGAAAGTGAATTCTCTGCTTATGAGAACCTGAATCAAGTCATCAAAATCGAATTATTTCTCCAGACTAGCACTCTACCAAATAATAGTTCTTGGAGTCTGTGATGATTGCTATTTAAATTCAAATATAAAGCTTGGCAATAATATATAAAACTCTACAAAGATGGTAACTGTTTGAATATTAAATACTAATAAAAACAAAACCAAAGTAGTTTAAACTATGGTACTGTTTGAAGGAGAGAGGAGAGATAAAGAATATTTTTTTCTTTTTTCTTTTTTTACAAACCTAAACAAGTTAACATCCTGATCGTCAGAAGTTTTTCACTGTCATGCCTATAATATCATTATCATTAAATTTTCTATTTTTTAAAAGTATAAAACAAATGTAGAATATTTCCTGTATTCTGTTGGCAAATTATATACTTTATGATATGTTATATATTATACATTTATAAAGGAAGAGATTAATCACTTCATCATAAATTGCATAAATATTAAAATCTATACATATATGATGTGCATTCTCAAACAGTATTATGAAGGCTCTATATCTGTCACACAAATTAACCATCAAGTACACTAAAATAAAACGCATGCAATACTTAGAATCTTAAAAAAAAATTATTAGAGAAACCACTTTATTGAGAAATAATGCTATTTTTGAAATGAATTATAGCTAATAAACCTCTATTCTTTCCTGGAAGTATGGACTATGAAAGATATGTTTAGATACCAAGCAAATGGTAACACTACTTGCTCAAAGAAAAGTCCATAATTTATAATTCTTTTACAGTCCAGGATATCAAAAGTGTTATGCATTAAATTAATAAAGACAACATTAACCATAAATAAAATTAGCAAATTTATTTTACTAATTTTAACAAGATTCCGCTTTTCAACACTTGTATTTATACCACAACTTTGCAAAAATTTATCTGGGTTCAATAGTGTCACCAATGCATAACTGCTTATATACCATAGTGATTAACTAATGTTATAAGTTGGAATATTTTCCCAAGAACAAAAGGCAACTGATTACTTTGAAATGCAAACTTACAACTCTAAATCCAGTGGTCGCATTATCTTCAATGTCTCTATGGTCTATCTTGTCATGGATTTAGTATCACATAGAAACTGAGATTATTTTTCTGTAGAAATATAATCTCACTCAAGATATTTATTGCCTCCATAACCAAAGTAATACAACTTTATGCTGAAAATATACAGAAAAAATTACGTCTAAAGAATATATAGTAAGAAAGAAAATAACTCAGAAGGAAATCTCCTGCCTTTTAAATCATTCATAAATGCTAATCAAGAGCCTGTGGGGTTGTTATATAATGTCTCTAATATTTAATTTCAATTCCTTCATCTGTAGCTATCAATGAAATGTCCATATTCTGATTCAAATAGTGCTGTAGGGAGTAAAAATAAAACTATTTAAAGATATACACTTTCACGATTCATATGTTTCAAAACATATCAAAATAATGACACAAATTTTTAAAAACTTGTGTATTTGCATCTGATTATTAGGATATGCATAGGGTAATAATAAATTTTAGGGAAATAACTTTTATCAAAATGTATTACACAAATTAATTAGATATGTGTGTACATGTGTACACAGGTCTTACTGATAAATTCATAATAGTACATCACAGAATGAAATATTCATTCCAATTGTAACTGCATTTGGTTCTTCAGTATAGCTTGTAAGCAATTATTATGATCACATCCTAAGAAGAAAACTGAATTATTTCTTTTCTAAGAAAATATGTGGGATGGCAAATATGAAATTAAAGTAAGATAAAAAGGAGAAAAATTGTTTTCAAATATAAAAAGGCAAACAATGCTTGGATTAAAAAGAAATATGATTTTTATAAAAAGATGTTAACTATTTTCATAATACATAATTATATATTATAACATATTCAATTGTGGTAATTAAAATGCTCAAATTAAAGCTACATACATGTTAAAGGATTAAATATTTTAATGGTGTTTATTTGATCTTATAAATATAATCATAATCTATGGCCTTGGGGAGATAAAGAATAGGGTCTCCTTAGGGGTGTTAGAGCCGCAGATAAAAACACATGGAGTCATTAAATTCCAACAAGGTCTAACTGTACCCTGTATATAAACTGCATGTAATAACAGTCCAACCAACGCAGTCAAGACAGCAGTTTAATTTTCCATTTTTCAATAAGTTCGCTCCTGATTAAAGACTTCAAATATACAAAGCCCACGCTCTGCAGATACCTCTGTATGTGATAAGAAAATGCTGTTCTTTTTCCTCCTATCACAATCCCCGTCTTCCATGGTATTTTCCTGAACAACACATCAACCTCTCCAGTGTACTGATCACATGGCCTTCACTTCTGCACAGCAGCCAAATCCTCCCTTAAAATCCTGCCACGGATTTAGAGCACTTTCAAAGAGCCAACCTGTTTTTTCCGTCCTCTGATTTATTCCCAAGAAGTTCTCCACGTTTTTGAAGTGTACTCAATAGAGAAGTAAAATACTGCATAATTCCCAGGTCTGGAAACCATCAGTGTCCAACCATTTGAGGGGGGAGGGGGCAGAAAAAGGGAAAATTAAATATTTCAGAGTATTTGTGCATAACTGCACATGTAAACTAAAACGGCAAAAACCCATCTTTGGCTGTAGTCAGTGGGGAAATTAAGCAATTAAAAGTCCAAAGTTAGGCCCTAGGTCAAGTACCTAAACTCAGAGAGGGGAAAATTACAGAAAATGGAGTTTGATGATATAAAATATAGAGGTAATTTTAAGTCCTTCTGATTTTGATTTATCGTCAACCCAATTGTTTACATTAATTTAGAAAAAAAAGTTCCTGAAAGTAAAAGAACCCATTGAAGTTTAGATGGTTGTTATCTAACTTACATCAGCAGATGGACAGAAGTGTTCCCTTTATTTACTAACATAGCACACATCTTCCACTGACAAATGACAAAAACTATGGGTACCTCAAGTATCCATGTCCTAGGTTTATCTCATAGTTAAGATTAATACAAAACTATAAGTTGTGGAAGTACGTGTGTGACACTAAATATAATTTGTTCACAGAATCTACTAGGAAAAAAAAATCTAAGACATAGTTTTGGGATTTGGAGAGTCTCAGATCTCTTTCAGGGGCGGCTTGGTGAAAAGACCCAAGATCCATTCAAGCACACATAATTCAGAAGGTCTGCCTGCCAGCAATAAAGGCCGAAATTGGATACTTGGTGAGATTAATTACCTAGATAGGGGTTGATAATGCAAGTCAAATGGGAATGTAATTAAAGTGCACCTTCCATGAAAATTATTCATTGCTGATGGATCAAGTGACAGATAAATCAAAAGGCATTTAAAAAAAAGCCTACAGGTTAACTTGAAGCAGGTCCTTCCTCTTTTTAAAGCTCTGTAATTGCAGGTGTGCAATTCACTCTTGCTGTTCTGTCCCCATCAAGATACCGTAAGACAAAAGGGTAGATTGTAATGTAATCTATGAGAAACAGAAGCCAATAGGAAAACCATTAGGATCATGGTTACAAACAAAAGGTCAGCTAGACTGGAACCAGTTGGCTGGTAGCCTTCAGAAGAGAGTGTCACTCTGCTCAAACTATAATAGGACTTGCAACCATACAGAAAGACAAGCGATGAATTAATAAGTTGACTACTCCCTAGGGTGCAATTCTTACAGATGAAAGGCATGCTGTGGCAATCAAACAGAGTTATAAATTAGACAAAGCGAATGGCATAAAAACTGTTTGCATCATTATTATTAAATAAAGTCTTCCTGGATGTGCTATTAATTCTTTACTGTCAATATATTTATTTACACCCTAAGAACAATAAAACAAAACAAAACAAAACAAAACAAAAAACCAATGTTTCGTAACAGTGGCAGGGTAATTTCAGCTACCCCCAAGAACACTAAATCTAATTTCCGTGTTCAACTCTCCTAGATATATTTATTATGCACCTACGAGTAGACAGACAAAACCAAGTGTCCAATTATATGATAGTTGTTGAAAAAAATTCTACTCATTTGCTGGCTTCAAAAAATAAACACATTTTTCTTTTACTGACTTCTGTTAAGAATACATATAACAGTTTTCTTGTCTTCAAAAACAAACTTGATGCTGTACAGGAAACCTACCTATTTGGTAGATGGCATAACTTTTCTTAATAAAAATACATATTTAGCCTGGATACAACAAAAAAGTAAACAACAAAGCTTTCCAATTACTACTGATTCACTTTTGTAAACATATAATTCTGTGACTTTCTAAAATTTTATAATTTAAATCACACCTTGCAAAATTCTGAGTTCAAATACACTAAAAATTACATCTTGCCAAAATATGAATTAAAAACCATTTCAAGTTTCTAAAACATAATGACATCAAAATAGATTTTGCACTGGTCCATAAAAAATTTAAAAGGTTAAATATACATATTTAATTTAGTTCTAATGAAGATATATTCTAAGTTGTTTTATAGAAAAATAAATTTCACAGGTTTCTAGTTTCAGCAGTGGGAAAGCCCAGAGGCAAACGAGCAGACAAAGAGAGATTTCAGCACAGAAACACAGGCAGAGTGCTTAGTTCTGTAGTTCTGAAGGAAGAAATATAAAAGGACACAATCAGAATCATCTTCATTCATAAAGTTTACAGATTAAAGTTGAAAGGGGCTCAGCAAACACACAATGTATTTTCAGAAGACAATATTGTGTATATCCACTGAGGTCCCTAATTAATAACTGAATACCAAAGAAAATATAACATCAACTCTTCCTGCTTCAGCAGATTTGCTGAGGTATGTCCAGAAAACAGACTGAAGAGTCGCCAGGATACAACAATTACAATCCACCCACGCATTTCCACCTTAGGTCAAATTAAAAAATGAAACTTGGACATAGATAGTAGTTTAAAGGAAGCCAGTCAGTATATCTTTTCTGACTTGACAGCATTTAGTGTAGCAGGTTTATGGTAAAAATGACATTAAAACCCAAGAGTTCTTGAAATGTTTTCCCAGCATTCTGTTTATAAAAATTTTAAAACTTAAAATTAAATTAAAGAGAAGACTACACTAGAAAATGAAGTTTGTTCAGTGGTAACAGATGTTGAAAATAGCAAGAATCATTTCAAAACTTTTGGGCAATTTTCTGGTTTAGTATGTATGTGTTTGTATGTATACTTGTGTGTTTGTGTGTGTTTGTGTCTTTGAGTGTGTGTATTTGTGTTTGTGCAGGGGGAGTGTGTTGGTGTGCAAGTTTGTATTCATTAGAGTGTTAGTGTGCATTTGTGAGTTTGTGTGTTTTCCTAAAGAGCAAGCTGAGAGTGCTTCAGGTCGGTACTACCACACAGATATTTAACAAATCCTACCTCTGTCACACAAGTACGCATCCAGCAAAATCCCTCCACGTTTAAAACAGGTGAGTGTGCACTATGGTGCAGTTTAACATACATGGGAAAAGGAGACAAAGAAACGGGGAAAACAAAATACAAAATGAAACAACATTATATAACTACAAGCTCTATCGATGCCCATGGCAATACATGTGAAGACACAAGGCTCTCTATGTGGTGTATGCTAAATTTATAGCCTTCAATGTTAACAATGGCAACACATTACAGGAGAGATGGCTATATATGTACAGTTTTCCTTTATAGAATTAATGGCTCTCCTTTTTTTTTTTGACCTCTATTTGTGCTATTATATGAATCTCAACAATAAAATTTATGTGAGGCTAAATGTGGGTTTTTAGTGATGTCAGGCATGTAAGAAAATAGAATGAAATGTCAAAACAAGGAGAAAACAAGGTTATGATAATGCATTGGAAAAGAACATCGGCGGCCATTTCTTTCCAAACCAAACTCAGACTCATTTTCCGTCTCAGTCTTTAGCGGTTTGATAAATGTTGTATGAAATCAGCATAAAAAGCAATCTATTACAATTCAGTCCAGCCAACCCCAAGCGTGCCTGCTGCATATGCTACAGTGTATTTGCTTCTGACCATGGAAATAGGATTATGATATTTTCTACCTCAAATTTCACAGCACAACTGCCTTTCTTAGCTCCAAATGTTCAACTCCAAAAGATTTCCGTCTTTCTTCATTTGGATGACCTCCGAAGACATTTGAATCTGTCAATACCTGGCTGAAAAAGGAGAAAGTGCCCCTTTCTGGCCTTGCAGTGCCTGTTTTGCTATCTACCTCAGATGCCACACTTTTTATATTTGCATCCTGTAACATTGGTGTTCTACCATCTTGTAACATTGGGGGTTCTAAAAACCATTATTTTCTCACATATATACATCTATTACCATTTATGTTCATATCAGTACAAATATATATGTACGTGTATATATGTACATATATATTTATCATAGCCTGACAAATCCAGAGTTAATAGTGGTGATTAAAGTACAAAAACACTTGAATAACACACCAGTGCTAATGACTAAACCAGTGTTTGCTAGTCTATCCTATATAATTGTCTCACTGCATGGTATGTTCAATGTTCTGCATCTTTCTATAAGTTGAACTTAATGACCAGATATTGTCAAAACTTGAGTTGCTAATTATGAGATGTCAAATGCACTGCACAATTAAGACCTTCATGTCTTAAACCTACGGCAACTGTTTTGACACACCTACTCTATGCTCCTCATCTGCAACAGGACAAGAATCTACAGGTTTGTATGCGCATCTCTGTCACTTATTTTGTCACAGAGCATACATCATCTGGTCTGGGTGTCCCAGATTAATTTCGTTAGGATGGAGCAATTATCTCTTCCTTTCTGATTGACCTCTTTGTAAATGAAGTGCAGTAAAGCTGGATAATTTTTCATGGATCTTTCACCTCTTAATTGATTCTACCCATTGCTTCTAAAAGAACAAAGTCATAAAACAGCTTTAAACAAGTAAAGATCAGCCTATTGCAATTCTAATTGACAGATCTGAGAAGCAAGATCTTGATAGTGTTCTCTCCTTTACCCTATTACTTGGATCACTTGGTTAGAACTGTTAATGATTCTCGTGAATCAATGTCTTTTCTAGGTACGTCTAATTTACTGCATTCGTGGATAAATACAGATGTTTTCTGGATAGCTCTGCCTCATTTCACCAGACTGCTTGTCTGAATCAAATTTGCTTCAATTCATCACCAACAAAGCAAGAAATAAAATAATCAACATTTACTCTCTCTTTCAGCAGACTGGTGCTGAAACAGAATAACCAAATGCTGATCAATGCAAAGACCATCTTCTACTGTTCTCAAGGCGATGCCACTATGTAGGTTCAGGGACTCAACGGGCATGCATAGGTAAGATGGGAAGGGCATAGAATCGGGTGCTGGCAAGAACTGTGTTCCACTAGTACATGGGTCCAAGTGCTTATTATTACATATCTATATTCATTCACACACAATCAGGTGATGGGGCTCTCTACTCTCTGGCTTTTCATTGTCTGAAATCAAGTTTGTCTCCGGAATGCTTTTATTTTAGTAACAGAAGTAGTTTGACAATTGACTCCACAAGAACAGATTAATGGCTCATACACCAAAGCCATCTGTACACTGGAAAGTAAATCACAGAGATAACTGGTTTGGACCAAATAAAGATTAACAAAAGGTACTTTCTAAATTAATTCATATTAGAAACCTTCGGTGCATTTCAATTGCTATCATAGTAATAAATTTGCTATTTTAATTACTTTTAATTGTTTAGGAACTCCATAAACAGATAATGAATTCACAGATATCTACCAAAGATTATATCCTGCAATGTTTTTCTTGCATATTTCATTTATTTCCTTAAGTAAACACGGTTTTTGTATCTTTTCTCTTTAAAAGAAAAGGAGAAGCAGGCACATTTTAGTGAAACCAAATTTCTACTTATCACTTAACTGTTTTATTTTTAACCTTTTAAAAATGAAGTCATTATCTCTTTGTAAATATCGTTTTAGGGAATGTATTTTAGTTGGCTTATGCCTTGACTTGAGACAGTTTCAGTAGCAAAATGAAAGGGCTTCTACTAAGGGCAAAACATAGTATAAACATCACTGCATCTAATACTGTCATAATGGACTATTCAAGGATAACAATCCAAGGCCTCTAATAGAAGGGGTTCAAAGCTGGTAAGTTACAAATTTAATTCTCTAAAACATAGCTGTAAAATATTGCCCAAAATATTATATACAGCAGTTACTTAATTGTGTGCAAATTGGTAGATTAAGAGTGCCAAGAATATGACAAACGTTTTAAGCTTAGAAACTAAAACAAAAATTCCTAACTAATTTATACAGAGTCATACGGCAGCATCACAGCACAGCCTGCATATTTCATTAGATAATTAATCAGCTTGTTTTGAATATAGAAAACAGCATGAGTACAAGTCAGCTTGCCATTTACCACGACTCTCACTAAACTAATTGAAAATTTTTAGAGGAGGAAAATCACAAAAAAAAAAAAAAAAAAGGTAAATATCTACAACTCTCACATTTTGCCAGATACACAAAGGGGTAGTAGATGCCCTATTTAATCTCATGTTCATAGAAAAAAATATTTTCTTTCAAAATAAGGTGAAATCCAATGACTTCAGAGATGAATACCTATATTAATCAGCATGATCTGCTAGAACATATTATAGACTTACTTAAAGTTATTTTCCTACAGTTGAAGGGACTGAAATATTCCCAAACAAAACCTAACGGTGTTCGACTTTGCCAAGATTTCACTTTTGGGCTTACAGATCACAGTTTTCCATCTGTGTCTTCTTACAGCCTGTCCTCGGGTAAGTGGAAAGAGGGGAAAAGGGGTGAAAGAAACTAGGGTCACTTCTTAAAAGGTCATGGATTGTGAGGAACCAGATCACTGGAAGATGTCATTTCCTCTTTCCTCCTTGTATAACCTGTCACCTGATATGGACACATTGGGGGGTCAAAGATCTAGCATAAGCACTGTAAAGAGCAGAGAGCCCTGCTCTTCCACTGTAGATGACATAAGTGTGCTTACGCATGTATGCTTAAGAAAATTAACACATTTTCTAAATGATGTTTCATTGTTTTTTGTAGTTGTAAGTTTTTGTACCTAGTGGCTGATTATATTTTATGAAAAATATAATGTTACTTTACAACCAGTAAAGGTTCTAGAAACAGAAGATGTATTTTCTTATTAGTGGCATGTTTCCTTTAAATATAAACCAAGGTTTATATTTCTAAGAAATATAAAAATGCACCAACTTAAACAGAACAAATTCATTTTATGTATCAGGCATATAAGTTGATTTATGACCATTTTAAATCATAGGAAAGAGATAATTTGGTTTGATTTTTGAGAAAAATATTCATAGTTGAATCACATTAGTTCATGTGAATAAGGCTGATTTTGAAAGTTAAGAAAAAAGACGTGTGCTTGCATCTTTTTAGTATAGCTTTTCTTATGAATTATGCTATATCATAGGATGTTACCAATGTAATTAATATCAAACATTACATTAAAAAACACAAATCAAACTAAACAGATCATTGAAATAATTCTTAGAATGAGAAATCAGATCTGGGAATCGAAAAAATTAAAATTAAACTGAAATATGTCATTCTCTTTTTCCTTGAAGAAAGGGAACGAAATGACCACCAGCGGTAGTGCTGTTTTTCATAATTACCTCTCAAAGGTATTTTGTCATTAATGTCCACAGGACATTATTAGATCCCCTTCTTGTCAACAGTTCATACTTTACTTAACCTGAGAATTCCCATGCAATGGATTCTACAACTAAGAGATTAAGAAACAATCTTTGACATAATCATATGCATACTTTTGAAAATTCTCAGGTAGTCAGTATAATAAGTTGCAATAATATGGGTATAGCAATTTATTGGTGATTCTTTAAAGTCACATTCTTAAATTCAATGGTTTACCTATAAAATTTCACAAAACCATTCAAAATTTTAGTGATATGAGCTCTGTGAAAACCCCTCGCCTATATACAATCAAATTTACAATGAGTGAAAGAAAAGAAACTAAGATATCAATGGATTTTATTATCTGTAAGACACTGAATAATGCCCACATAAGCCCTCCTGTCCTTAGAAAATACTTCATACTGTTTTGTTTTCTCGGGAATTAATCTAGAGAGGTATTTATGGCAGTCTATCTGGAGTCACCAAATAAAGACAAAAAAAGAGACAAAGCCCAAACATGCCATCTCTTCCTACTCAAGCACTAATGTACCTGTTAGCCAAAGAGGTCCCATGGGAACCCCTAAACAACACAGATAATTGCCAGGGCTATAGGGTACTCTCTGCAATCTCGCAGCAAGGGCCATAGGTGAATGCAATATCCACACAACTTGTTGAACATCGAGCTGCCATCTTGGTGCTCACTGAGTGTTCACAGTTGCGTGTGTGTGTGTGTGTGTGTGTGTGTGTGTGTGTGTGTTTCTGATCCTTGTGCCTTTTTCAGGGGCTCTTTTACTTCCCATTGTTTGTTTTGTCCAATCCCCATGTGTTTGTTTTTGTCTTATCTTTTATTTTATTATCATCCCTAAGAAGGCTAACGGATAATAACGAATGAGAAACAGCAATGAATTTTGGGGGAGGTGGAAAGAAACTGGGATGAGTAGAGGGCAGAGAAACTGTAAGTAGGATCTATTATGTGAGGAAACATAACGATTTTCTACAAATGGGGGAATCGACTATGATTAATATGTAAATGTGTTATGAAAAAATACAAGAAATTTATACTCTATCAACAACACCTTGCTTACTTCCAAAGCCAGCACTTCTCACTGCATCAGGGTCTGATTTCCCAACACAAGGTTCTCACCAGCCCTTCAGGGAAATCTTTACTGACCCAGGCCAGATCATCATCTTTCTCTAAACACAGCCTGAACTTTGCTCTCTTATTTTTTTTTTTAAACCATGATTTAATTTTATGTAATGGATGTTGCGATGTGGTGGTCACAGTCCCCTTGGTGAAGGACAAAAGAAATTATTTTACCAGATGCTGAGATAGCTGCCAAGAAGCAGAACTCACTTCCCTGTTCCATCAGAATTTTTTTTTTGTCTGAAAAATGATATTCCTTCCTAGTGAAACTTACAGTCAATATCTGGGAGACATTGAAGTGTAAAATTCATTTCAATAGAGGATAACATTGGAAGTTCATTAAATGGGGACCATTCCCTGGAGACGGCAGAAGATTCCAACACGACGGCATCACAGCTCTATTTCCCAGATGCCCACTTTTGTTTGTTCTCCTCTTCCGGGTTTGTCTAATCTCAAGCCCACCCCTAATCAAGCTCCTCACGCCAAACTCCATCTTGCTGACTGCTTCTTAGTGAGCCCGATTTGAGAAACAAACCATTACTTCTTCATGAAGTTTCAGTTTTTAGCTGAATTCCTTCCCAGTGCTCTCCAGGACAACAGAGCAGTCCATGGGCTATTTTTTTTTTTTTTTTAAATAAAGTATCGTGTATGTATACAGATTCCTCACCACAAGTCCATATGCAGTTGTCATTATATGGTAGCAATTTAAACAGGCAGTAGGGTGGGAAAATTAGCAAAGAATGGAAGGCTAGAGCAGGCTCCTTGAATGCTGATTGGTTTTAGATTCAGCAGAAGACCACAAAGAGCGCCTTATAAGCCTTCTGCAATGTTAGTCAAACTTCATCATCTGATGTAGGACCACTTTTAGTACAGTTGATAACTGAGTCCTCAGCGACATCTACTAAATATCGACTGCACAGCATCTTTCAACAGTGTCAGTTGTGAAAAGCTCCAATTTCTGAAACGTCTTCCAGTAATAAGATTTTTTTTTTCCAGGTGGTTTTAGAAATGTCTGGCTTCTCTAACTGACTTCCTGACATGCATTTTTTCAGAACATATTAACTGTAACAAAAGCTGACTAAGGAAGGCATTTCAATTATCAGTTAAAAAAAAAATAATGAAAGCTAGCATTAGACTAAGCTACAAATTCATAATTATCATTTCTTTTGAAATACTCATTAAATTGACCAAGTGTGTGTTGCAAAATATGGACGGTCACAAGATCCCACATCTACTGATGAACTTAAAATATACTAATGCCAAATTTAAAAAGGAAAGTTCAGATATTTCAAAAATATCATTGAATATAAATGACCCCAATAGGACCATAGGGAATGACTCTACTAGGATGTGTGGCCTTGTTGGTGTAGGTGTGGTTCCTTTGGAAGAGGTGTCTCACTAGGGGGTGGGCTTTGGAGGCTCAAACCCCTTCACTTCTTGCTGCCTGAAGTTCTAGATGTAGAACTTTCAGCTTCTTCGACAGCACCATGTTTGCCTGCATGCTGCCATTATTCCCAATATGACTACAGTGGACTAAAGGGCTTAAATTGTAAGCCACCCCCCTAATTGTTCTCATTTATAGGAGTTGCCATGGTTATGATCTCTTTCCAGCAATAAGAACCCTAACTAAGACAATCATATTCTATGCAGTAAAAAATGTCTTAAGCAATATACAATATCATAACAACCACATTCATTATTTTTAATGTCATGTAGAATATGGTCATAAGAAATACTATTCAGTAATTTAACAGTAGTTTCTCACTCCTCCTTTAGAGTGTTCAACCAAACAGTTTGAAGTATGACAGTTTAAACCAGCTTAGAACACACCCACTTTTACTTTCCCTGCCAGTACTATGGGGATATTAATAACTATACACGACATTTAACAAGTAATAAGAGAAATAATTTAACAAAAGTTAAATAATCAAAATGCTGGCAAGACAAAAATCTGTGTAGTTGCATTAACTAAACAGTCAAGCAAAACCACTAACTAATACAGTCCAACATTATGAATTCAGTAAAATCCGGCCGCACATACCTGCTTGACCAGTGGTGATGCTAACGGCAGCGAAGAGCCTCTGCGACCTGCTTAAGTCTGAAACTCCATTTACAGCTTCAACTTCGAAAGTGTAATTTGCATGGGCAAGCAGGTCCATGACAGTGACATAGTTATCCTCTAATCCCGTCTGCTGGGGCATGTATCCAATGTTACTTCCGCACGGCACACATTCTCCCTGTTCCCAGCTGCACCGCTTACACTGTATTCTGTAGGTGACATCGTTTCTTCCCCCGTTGTCAGCCGGAGGACTCCATTCCAAACTTACAGTCGTTTGATTGATGTTGAAAATAAGGTTCTGTGGTGCAGAGGGAGGCCCTTTGGAAGCCAAGAATAAATAAACAAGTAGGCAAAAGAAGAAGAAAAGTGTATACAAACAAAATGAACACTAGCATCTATGAGGAATATGAAAATAGAACATGGCTAACATGATTTCTTTCACATAAGCACTGAATTGTAGTTAGTAGAGAAGTTATATAAACCCTCCATGAATTCACTTGACAAGAGGCTTCATTTCATTTCTGTTTATGTTGAACAAGCACAGAGCAACAACTGTCTTTCTATTTTTTGCCACAGCCATTCACAATGTTTCTTCTAAGGAATTAAGAAAGTAGGCAAACCCAAGGAAAACAAAGCTATGTGATAGTTTTCTTTGGAGCCGTATCACAGTAAACATCCTGACTTCATTCACACTATGCTCAAGAGATACTGATAGCAATGAGTGGTCCTGCTTTCTATTTTGGCCTCTCAAATATTCATTAATTTTGCAGTACCAAAATGGAAGATTGGTTCTTGTTTATTACCGAGATTTTCATTCAGAAAACACTACTATTTAGTCACATTTGGTCCACTGTATGACCAATAATGTGTAATATTTTCTAAGAAATACTATATATGAAATGTGAGTAAATGCCTCTTAAGTGGTGAGAGGTAACGCGATACTAATATTTCTATTAAACTAAATCTGTTTATGGAAAACTATTTTTTTTAATTTTTTATTGGTTATTTTGTTTATTTACATTTCAAATGTTATCCCCCTTCCCAGTTTCACCTCCAAAATGCCTCATTCTAAGCTCCATCCCCCTGCATCCATGAGGGTGCTCCCCCACTGTCTACCCCCTACCCCTGCCCTAGCATGCCCCTTCACAGAACCAAGGGCCTCCTCCCCTCAAAGTTTCAAACTTAAGGCCTGCCTAAGTGATGCTCTTTTTGAGTGCTGCAAACGAACGGAAGGGAGATCTAAGACACTCTTTCTGTGGCTTGAACTTACTCGTGCATGCTACGTATGGCGGATCAGAAGGAGCTCTGTAGTACCCATCTTCACATTCACACCTCGATGATCCTTCTCGGTCAGAGAAACTATGGGTTGGACACCGAGAACATTGGAGATCCTGAGAGGAGGACTTGTAGAACCTGCGGCCACAGGCTGGAGAGGAGAGAGAGAGGACAGAGTAAGGAGAAGTGGGCCCAGTACTGACTGTGACGTGTGGAGCTATTCAGGAAAAAAAAAAAAATATGAGATTGTATTTCTTTTGTGAATAATAAACTTCCCATGGCCTAATATATGCTTTAATACGTTGCCACAGGGGAAAACCATGATACGTTTTAAAACCAAAAAAAAAAAAAAAAAAATACAAATACACAATATAGAAAACATATACCTGCAGCTGGGCTCAGTACAACGCTAGATATTAGAACACTGAAGAGTCGAGGGATGGACTCAAGTAAAAACGTAGCACCTTCACATCAGCATTTGTACTGCATATCACTAATAAGGATACACAAACTCCCATCTGGATATGACTGAAATGCTTTGCTCTGAATTTCCGGGGACTCTAAGCCTCAAGTTGATCACATGACAGTTATACAGCAGGCTCCTCTCCATGATCGAACCATTTTTGATAAAGAAATACTTTTTTTTTTTTTGATATTTTATTTACATTTCAAATGCTATCCCGAAAGTTCCCCATACCCTCCCTCCCCCCCACCCCCCGCTCCCCTACCCACTACTTGGCCCTGGCCTTCCCCTGTGCTGGGTCATATAAAGTTTGCAAGACCAAGGGGCCTCTCTTCCCAGTGATGGCCAATTAGGCCATCTTCTGCTACATATGCAGCTAGAAATACTTAAATATCAAGTGTACAGGATGACAGGTCATTGCAGAGAAAGTCAGATAGGACCTGGAGTGGATGGCACTCCTGTTCTCCTGGGCTCAGGGAGGTGTAGTGTTCAGGAAGCCAGCAGTGGCTCTAGGCAGTGAGCAGAGTGACATTGATGCTTCAGCTCCTTCTCCAGCTGGCTACTGTAACTCACTGAGACCCCACTGTGTAAGGTACCCATGCTGCTATTAATCTTCTCAGATATTTTATGAGCTCATAATTACCTTCAATTCAAATTTTGCAAGTTGAAATTTTTTATTATTTCAGCACCGTGACTATTTCTTAAGGCTACTCTAAATATATGAAATATTCTTTATATTTATTAAAATAATACCTAAGTACTTTAAGTTTATTGGAAAACAGCTATATCTAAAGAAACATTAGTGAATATTTGACACCTGTTTTAAAATTTTAATCTTATTTTTGTGTTATTTTAAAATGAGATCACTCTCTGCGTGTCCTATGTAGACCAGGGTGGCCTTGAATTTGTAGACAGCGGCCTGCCTCTGCCTTCCAAGTGCTGGGGAAAAAGGCACGTGCCAACACACTCAGCTCTAAAGCTTTAATCTCTACTTGAAGGTTTAGTTTGATCTCCTTTTGTGCTATTCAGAAGAAAATAAAATTTAATTTAATTCGAGTAGGAACTATCCTACCAGGCTGTCATATTTCCAAAACGTTTGAGTTATAATTTGCTTTTGTATACATGCTCAATGTTTTTGTATATAGCTTTGAAGTTGTGAAAGGCTTAGTATTATTTAGGTTTTGAGCAATTAATGCTGTTTACAAGATAAGCATCTTACGCAACATACATTTAACTTATAGACATACGGACAATCAATAGCACCTTCATCTTGCTGTAAATGTAAGATCCACTATTGTCCTCAGAACCTGATCCTCTAAACTGTGTTTTCCAGTACACACAAGTGGAAAATGGGAACAATCACATTAGACAAAGACACACAACGCAGCCTTAAGTAGTCTCAATAGCAATTATTACACACTCGAGGTACAGAGAAAACAGGGCAGCTCCACGGTACCAAGTCGCAGCAAAATTAACGACACATGAAGATTTAATCTTGCCCTATTGAAGATGTTCCCTGGTAAGACAGAGTCTAGTATAAACTTCTCAGACCCCCCCACACAAAACTGTTACTTTATAAACATTCACTGTATCTTGTTCCGTGCCCCATCTGCATACAAGGATTAAAAGATACCATGTGAGAACAGAGAGAAGGCACCGCTTCTTGAAGCAGTGAGGCTTAGAAATGTCCGAGAGAGTCTCTTCGTGTCACTGATATCATTTATTTTTAACAGACTGTGGTGGAGATGGAAAGCATGACGGCGACCACAACAGCACTTTGACTTGATATGTAGCAGGTAAGGATTTCAGGGAGCAAGCGAAGGCTCACTGGTGGAATCCCTACCAACCTCCGTGTTAGAAAGTCAAGTTCCCGATGAACACTCAGGATGTTGGGAATGTATCTATAATATGTAATGTTGAGAAATTTAAAAGTCTTACTGCTCATCTTTCAAATTGCATTAAATTGTATTTCCCTTTTAACAGATGGGAAAACAGATTTGAAGCAAAAGTAACCTGAATTCTTCAAATAATTCCATTTGCCTGAGTTAAAACTGGATTTAGAATACAGGTCTGCACACATAAAACCATATGCTGTTCACGACAGGAATCTCAGTTTGGTGCTGGCTCTCAAGAATTTTAGTTACTCTAAGTAATCTTGTAATTTTCAATAGATATTTATTATCTCTTTTATGCACTGCTACTAAGTTACTACTATTATTTTGGTTTAGAAGTCTATGTAATAATGCTCTAATACATTTTAATGAAAGATATTAAATAGACCATCTCAATTTCACTATGAATTCTGGCACTGCACAATTATGGAATGCATTCATGGCTATAATTAAATAAGGGTAATACTAGAAAAACGTTCGTAATTCTTTCCTTTGAAGTAATATTTGGTTGTAGTGCAGGTAACATTGAAAATTATAAGTTGTAACAAGTAAGTTTATCTAACCTCAAAGGAAACTATCAATTTAGAGTTATTAAAAGTAAGTACCAATTCTTTAGAGGCAGCATATTAAAATAAAAGCAAGAGCATGTAAAAGAAGAACCTTTATATCTGGAGATAACAGTGAGCAAGTGGGTGGTAAAAATCCTTGGGAAGGAAGTAACAGATGTTCTTAAAATTAGAAACTGAGATAAGATATCTATGTAAAATAGCTAAAGTCAAATACTCGATGAGATAAACTTTTAAAGTAGCCTAATCTAGCAGGAACATGAAACAGAATTCAATCTCCCAAATTCTACAAAAATGGCTGCACAGGAACTCTGGCAACTTTTCTCTCTGAAAATGCAGGTGGTTTTCTAAACTGCACTAGGACAAGATTTCAGAGGTAAACACATGCAAATGCACGAAGGGACATTTTCTATACAAGGAAGTATGGATCCTATAAGAAAAACTTCATAGGAACTGTGAAATAACCACTTAAAATTTTCTTCTCTTCTTTTTACATCTAAATTAGCTCCGTGAAACTTGAACTCAAAGCCACTTTTAATGGTGTTTAATCCTATAGAAAAATAAATTGCAATAAGAAACATACCTATTTAATGTCCTGCCTCTTTTAGCTTCCCCTTTTTGCAATTGAGCATAAGCTTAAAGTATCATAGTGCCCCATTCATTGAGAATGAGGATATGTATAAAAATTGTGTCAGATATTTGATTGTCTATATAAAAATAAATTCTCACCTATGATTTTAACAACAGTTTTCTGTGTTATGGCAAAGCCCTGAATTAGGTTCTTTTGATTGATCTTTCTGTCCTTGAGCCCTTATATGAAAAAATAAATTTACTCTCCTAACTCAATTTTTGTGTGCTAAGTGAGTTTTGATTATTTTTTTTTCTGTTTCTTAAACAGAAAACCAGATGAAGAAAGAGTCTAGGGAAGTTCCATATACTAGACTTCAAGAATTTTCTCTGCAATATCTACAAAATTTTATGACAGCGTACAATAAGATCTGTTGTTTGCTGCCATGAAAATAAAACCCCTAGACTTTAATATTGAATTATTTTAATGACAATATGTCCTTCTATATAGCAAACTTATTCAAATAATATTTGCACCTCAAATTCCTTTTTAAAAAAAAGCACAAAAAGGCAGTCCGGTTTAGCACTTATAAAATAATTACATAAGGAAAGTATTATTTATTTTTTTTTTAAAAAAAGTATTATTAATGAACCCAACTTCTAAATACAAAAATAGTGAAGACAGTTGATTCTATAAGCCTGTATTTGGTTCTCCTTCTGCATTCCTACTAATCACATTACCACAGTTGCCTTCCCTGGATTCCAGGTGTTAGAGCAATGAGCGCCCTGGCCTCTGAGCTGATTTCTGTCTAACACAGTCAGCAGAACAATCAGAGCTCTGTTTGAAAGAATGTGTGCTCTAAATGAACATTCCTTAAGTCCACACAAAAACACTAAGCATCGTTCACTCTGCTCCAGGCAAGGCAAGAAAGCTAAAATGGCTCCTCACCCTTCCACACCAGTGCTCACACATCAAGACTGGGTTTGGTTCTTTTACTTTATAACCCATGGATATCTAATTATTTAGTGGATGAACAAGGCTGGAACAATGGCAATATCAATGGTCATGTTAAAGTGGGAGGGGGGAAACGTCGTGGCATCCCACCCATAGACAAAGAACTACCAGAAGATAACAGACTGGTAGGAGAAAGAAAGTCACCCTTTCCCAGGGATAAGCATCTATATTAGTTATCCAAGCTGAGTTATCAGCCTTGAACATATCACCAACAGAACTAGATTCAGCAGGTTATATTTAGATATAGCTCTCTCTCTCTCTCTCTCTCTCTCTCTCTCTCTCTCTCTCTCTCTCTCTCTCTCTCTCTCTCTCTAAATATCAATGAAAAGAAAGTTATCAACTTGAGGGGAAATGGTAGGATGTGAGAGAGAGAACCTGGGAGAGAGGATAGGGAGGAGTAGGGAGTAATGTAATTCTATTTCATTTATTACACATTGAAATAAATAAATGAACAATTACATATATAAAGGTCCTCTTTATACAATCCACTGAACTTAAGGATGTTCAGGGAAGACTTTCTGCTTGGGAGTGGGCACATCCACCTATGTCAGGCACACTTGACATTACCCTTGACATTTGACTAGAAATCCATATCTTGTTTGGAGACTCACATTGACTGTACATTAGGAGAGTTTTGAAAGGACACAATTTCCTTGACTAAGTAACAGTTATTAAAGCATGATTGGGGCCTGGATATTTCTGTTTTCAAAATTATTAATGTATATTCACTTTATGAAATGGTGGGTTTAGGGGCTTGTTGACTACACATGTAGGCTTGAAAAGCCAGGCACAGTGGCATTCCCTTATGATCCCAGGGCTGGCTAGTGGAGTCAGTAGGACCATAGGAAGCTTGCTGGCCTGACAACACAGCCAAACAGGCAAGCCCCTCTTTCAAAAGAAAAAAAAAAAAAGTGGTGAGCAAGCCAGAATGATGCTAGCTATCGACTTTAGCCTTCCACACACACACACATCTGCGTACACATGAATATATCACAAAGAAAATTGAAAATCAGAGTAGATTTAATGTATGGCAATTTCACGCATGTCACAGTCTTTGCTCATATTGGATATTTCTGTGTTTTAAAGTGAATCACGTATTCATTACCAGCTTCTGAAGATCCTGTGTAGTTCTTAAAATTATGGAGGTTCGTGTAAGATGCACAACAGAAAATAATCTTACCTCAATTTAAAAGATCATGATTTAGAGTAACAAACTCCCCAAACCATAAGACTTTAAGAAATATTACAAAATAAAAACACCCCTATAAGCCAATCAAAATTGGAAACAAATAACTATTATGAAATGAAAACACATACGAGGAAATCACAGAAAATAAATATTTCTGTACAGAAGATATATAGATGCTCATAGGCACATACAAGGATGTGGAAAAGCATTCACTAGAGAAGAGTGTGTCACAGGCATATGAGACCCATCTACATTGAAGAAGAGGGCTGCAGTGGCAAAAGCTATTTAAAAAGAGAGCTGGAAAAAGGCATGAGGGTGGGAAAATTACATGGGAGGGGCATCCAGAGGAGCTGAAGGGGGCCTGGGGTGGACGTAATCAGGCATAGCATTACCGCAGGATAAATATAAAAGCAAAACTAAACACGTCAAAACCACCAGAAGAAAATTAGCAACAAAACAGAGAAATGGGAAGTAGAGTATGTGGCTCTACCACGACCATGAGGATGTGACAGTTCCTCACATGGATAAGTGCTGTAACCATGAAATGTAATGGGGTATATGCATTTATCAAAAACAAACAAACAAACAAACAAAAAAAAAAAAAACTTAGCACCTCTAAATACGGACACACACAGGGCAGTACAAATAACCTGACACACGAAGGAATGAAGTTCCTGACTATTATATATGCAAATCCACTTTTGGGAAATATCCAAAGCTGGTAAGCATCTACTGACAAATGTAGATTTACGGTCATGGGGAACAGCAACAAGCAGAAGTCAGTGCTGTTAGTGGGAAGTGTTTCATGGTGGGGATGCCAATGGCCTAATAGTAATGTGCAGTGGCTATGCTATGGGACACTTCAATTATGACCTTCAAGAGTTGCTCTATATGGCATAGGAACTGTATTGCATTATAGCTTTGATAATTAAGTCTTATAATAATACAACTTCATATCTGAATGTTCCAGCAGACAAACTTTAGGGAAAATACAATGATTTAACTGGTCATATAAATTCTTTTTCAACAAATATACTCTGTATGTGAACATTTATAACGTATTTATATGTAAGAAATTACTAGCAAGTCACGAAAAACTTACATCATCAACATCATTCCCCATATCCTTATTCAGTGTGCAGTTTACAGTGGCAGAGCTTAGCTCTTTATCTGTACAGAAACTTATGATGTAAAGGAAATGATTAACAGTCCAAATTTAAAGTCATGATTCTATAGTGCAACTTTAGTTTAAGTTTTCCTCTTTGGCTTTGCTATAGTGTCTTATATAGGCTGAACTCGTCTGAGACACACTAACTAGCTGAGGTTGGAGCAACATCAAACATCCAACATCCAGTCGTCTGTGTTTACGTCTGCTGGGCTCAATCACGAACCACAGTGTCTGGAGAGACCTTGGATCCATCAGATTAGAGCTGGATGTGAGCGAGTAGCTGACCTCATCATGCACAGTCTCCTTGTTTCCCCGTTACTTTGTGAGGCAAAGGTCCTTTGCTTCCCCTGCACCATCCACACTCCAACTCCCCATGTGCTAAGTGAATAAAACTGGATTCCTCTTGCTCAGACCCCACTCCATTTCTAGACCTGGGATTTTAAGCACAATTGAAATTTCTCTAAAGGAATTTTGTGTGTGAGTGTGTGTGTGTGTGTGTGTGTGTGTGTGTGTGTGTGTGTGTGTTAAATATGAGGGTTTGCAGATGTTTCCGGCCACAGTAACACAGCTGCAAAGAGTTTATTAATTATGAACTAAAGGATTGTTCTGTAATTGAAACTTTCTGGCCTTTAATATTATTTCAGAATCTATGTACATACATGGCCGGCTCTCTAATGAATGCCATCATTTTATTTATTGCAGATGGATTTTTTTTTTTTTTTTGCTTAATTCAGGACAGGGAGTTTGTTTCCATAGGAGCTTTCAAATATTTGTGTCATGTTAATATCTCTGCTTCCATAAGGCGGAGGGGAAGCACAGCTTGCAGAAATAGTACTCCCTCTGCTCAACGTGCTGACCTCATCTGGAAGAGACAGATCCAGAATCTGTATTTTAATCCTATTGACAGGCCCGCAGTGGGAATAATTACAAAAAGTCAGCCTGCACTCCAGACCTCCTGTCATTGATAGGCTATGGTTTTTCACATGGAGAATGAACAGCGGGCAGGCAGGGAGGATAAGACCAACATGATGTAATGAGTACATTATGGTCTGTGAGGCACCATCCACATTACCCTATCACTAACTTGCAAAAATGTACAAAAGAGACCACGAAGAATATTCTGTTCGAGGAGAGCAGGTACTTAAGTGTCTGGAAACAATTTCAGAGTTTTAAGACTGAAAAGAATTATTCATTGCAGGGAACCTAGTAAGTGCACCAATGTCTGTTACTTATTTTGGTTATTTAATTGAGGGTTTAATGTATGTATGTTATAGGGTGGAAATGAAAACAATAAAGCCTGGAAGCTTTATTTTTAAAATAGATGGTGTAAAGTGAAACAGATCTGCCTGTGAAGTATTTTTTTAAACTAAATTATCGATTTGGATGTGATAAGTTTGCTAAGATGCAATGTTTAAGCATTCTTTTTGCCAGAATATCATTGTGATTAGAGCGTCACTCTCACAATGGTAGAAAAACAGAATTAAAACGTGTGGTTGAAATGTTCTAGTTCCTTTTTTTCTTCTTTATTTTCCCCTCTAAATGCTAGACCATGACAGAGAGGTAATGCGATGCAGAGAAAGAGAATTCGATTTTAAACACCTGTGTTCAAATCTTACTTGACCATGAAAGAATGTACTTGAGGGGAACTCATTTAACACTAGGTTCCAATTTCCTCTGTTGCTCTGTTATTAACCCTAAAATACTAAGTATAAAATATTTGTGGGTTTGGTTGTTCTATTTAATTCATTTTCACGATGTCACATATCTCTTTGGAAAGGCTTAAGGAGAACGGAGCACTAGTTTGCCTAGCTGCCAAGTGACCCAATAACCAATTAATTGAAATGGTTTCTTTAAAGCTGTGAATATTTCTATTCCATCCTGCCTGCGCATCACGGAAAGTGGTATGCAAATGCAGGGCATTTGCTCAGTCTCTCAGCAAGAATGTGGAAGAGAAGGGCTGTCTTGCATGTACACATCAATTTCCCTTACAATCCCTGGCTGCCTATCAAGTCTTCCAGTCTATCACATCAAGCTCTCCAGAGCCACTATTTAAGACTCTTTTCCAAGATCTGAATGATCTTGGAACTCTTGTACGTAAAAATTCAGAAATATCTCATTAAAAATCATAACAACAACAAATCAGCTCCATTAAGAAGAAATATTGAAAGTAACATGCCTTACCCCTTTGAGTCTCACTCGCTAGTATTCATATGTCACAGTCTAGGACTGCAATTTTCAATTCATTCTCTCTCTCTCTCTCTCTCTCTCTCTCTCTCTCTCTCTCTCTCTCTTTCTGTGCATGTGTGTGTTTGTGTGTGTGTGCATGCGTGCACATGCATGAGTATGCACATACATGCATATATGTATTTAAAATTATTTAATATCAAGTCTTGGTAACTGCACTAAAAAGTATAATTCAAAATCGAGGAATGTTACCTCTACTCAGAGTCTATAGTAAACTGTATTATTATGGATTTCTTAAGGATAAAACCTTAAATTAGGGCACCTAGTTTTGCACACTCAAATGTATTGATCTGTTGTAACTATGCAGTAGGTTTTATTTAAGACACAACTTTACTGTTATTCACAAAATGACTTTTTTTCTAAGTGTGGGTGAACAATAAGCTGGGACAGTTCCATACAGCAGGCAGGGTTTTAGTCATGGGCACAATTTACTGCACTGCATTCACGATACTGCCAAGGTTCCTTTCAAATAGAATGTCTGCCATATAGCTTACAAATTCTGTGATATTATCCATTCCTCTTATTACAAAATACTGAGAAAGGTCAGGCAACACAGACTATCTACAAAAATATCTAACTTTTCTGAGTGAGAATTCCTCCTTTTAAAGAGAGGTGCACATTACATAATAACTTTTATAGAAATACTTCTGAAAGGATTATATTTGTGTTTTAGGACCGGCAAAAGATCTCAGCAGGTGAAGGCACTTGCTGCTGAGCCTGAAGAGCTCAGTTGGAGCCCCCAGAGCCCACATGACAAGAGGGAATTGAATCCTACAAGTTGACCTCTGTGTCTACACATGTCACAACACACACACACACACACACACACACACACACACACACACACAGACTGAATAAATAAATAATAAAACTTTGAAAAGAGTCTAAAAGCCTACAATTACATTACATTACATTTTAAATTTTACATTAGCTGCTGCTTTCATGGCTAAAAGGCAGTGGAGTATGGGCTAGGGGTTTGACCCAGGGTTGAGCATGTGACAGGAGCATGTGAGGCTCCAGGCTGAGTATTCACCATGCCCCATGCCCACAATACGAGTACGGTGTCTGTTGCATTTACTATCTATATGTGCTTTACAAACTTGCTTATGTTCATAGAGTCCAATTTTCTAGCCTACAGTATAAAGATTAAGCTTAAACAAGATTGCGATGGATTAGGAGAGATGGTGAGATAGAAGACAAGGCACAGAATTTGATGTGGCATCATGGAATAAACACGCAATAAATATGTAACAATTATTACCTTCTAGTGTCAGTTTCTGCACAAGTGTTTGATCCCATCCAAATTTCAATTTTTTTTTTTTATTTGATGAATGGGATGTATGTCGGCTAACAGGTATGCACTTTGTACAGCAAGAGAGCCCAGTGGTTAACCAGATACAGCCAAGTAATTTATTCCCTGACTGAATAATTACTGTGTGCCAATGGTGTATCCACCACTGTGCTAGGCAATGGAGAGGAAGGCTGTCTCTAAAGAGCAGATATGATAACCTCTAAAAAGAACAATGTGTCACCATACAAACTACCTGCTTTATGGGGTGTGGGCAATTAAATAATAAGCTTATGTGCACTGAATTTCTAATAACTATAGGAGATGACAGATTCCATAAATTATATATTTTGTACCTAATACATATATTTTTACAATTGTCTAATTTTCTCTGACTTCAGTTGTGAGCAGAGACAACAGAGTCACCTTTGCTGCCAGAGTCATAGTCTACCATCAGGGCAGAGTGAGGAAATGACGCCGTGCAGATAGTCACGTGAAAAGCACACGTAAAGACTATCATTGCCCACTTATATTTAAACCAGAGCGCCATTTCTGATAGCTATTGGGTTTGTTTTCAAGGAGGCTTTTGGTGGGTCTAAGAATACGACAATAATCTACAAGAATAATCAATAATCTATAAGTTCATAATAATCTTAATAATCTATAAGTTTATGCGTATTGCAACTCGACAAGAAAACACACAAACGCATCTGTAATATGCTTAACTTTAGGAAAACAAATACTTTAACTCGGTAGAAAAATAGTCAAAATTAACAGTTTGTCCTTTCATGGTGTATTTGGATTATACATATTTATAGAAAGTACTGGCAGAATACAGAGCCAAAAGGAGAGTGACTTCTTCTGAATTTCTCAATGTACTCCCTTTGCTGGAAAGTGGGAAAGCAGTCCAGCATGGAATTTTCATAATCAGTTTGCTAGAATAATTTAAACAATGAATACAACAAAACATATTCGAAAGCAGTTATTTTTTGGAATCTTATGTTTGCCTTATTTAGTTGGTTATAAAATGTGAACCAATGCTAAGCCTTGTGAAGCAAATAACCCTAAAGCAGTTTAAGGCTGTTTGAACATGTGGAGAGATAAATAATCATTTCTGTTACGTCAGGGGGAAATTTTCTGGAGATCATAAAGAAATCCATTTACCCTGAAGCAGGACATTTTAAGAAGATGCATCAGGACAGTGAAGAGGTTCACTCATCCTTAATTCCTGAAAATAAAAGCAGAATAAATCTTTACAAAAAAAATGATATTTTGTGGTTCAATACTTTTTTGTTCAAAAAAGGGAGGTAGCTACAAATTTAAAAAAAATAAAGGAGAAAGAAAAGGAGAGAAGCAAGGAAAGAAGAAGAGAGATGGCCACAAACTCATACACATGTAGTCTTGTGAGATCAATGAAATGAGAGACAGTCAGTGTTCTCTGTCTTCATCCCACAGTTGTGACACTGAAATAGCAAACTAGGTAATCAATAGCTGGTTTTATCTTCATACCTAGCAAATATCTGACCCACTATTTTTCAGTTCTGTATACTGTGTATCCACAGCAATTTGCAAACACAAAAATACAGGTATATGAAGGGTATCATTCCAACTTGCTTTTAAAAAGTGCATACGTTAGAAAGGGCATACATTAGATACATAAAGAAGTACTCCCTGCTGGTTCATTCCATTTTTAAAGTAGTAACAACCAAGGATGTGAGAACTCCCTGTCACTTAAAAGCAACATGTCTTGTTCTTTCTGGCTTCCCGAGACTTCACTGACTTCACTGTGCAGTAACTAGTTCTTCAATGTGTGTCACCTACTTCACTGTGAGTCCTGATGGCGGGATTCTGCCATATGTACCCATGCGTCCTTGGAGCACACACTGGATAACCTATCCTCAGTAACCAATCTGTGCTCTTACCGCCAATCTAAATGACCAGCACCTTCAAGGATTATTTTACTGACTTCTTTTAACCACATGTTTCATTAAAAACCCGATCAATGGGACTGGCAGGTGATGTTCTGACTGGTGGCCAGGGAGGCATCAGCTACCTCAGGCAGGGAGTCAGCCACTGATTCTGCTTGTAATGAAACTTCCTGATACACTCACTGTCCAGGCCAACACCAGCACAGCCGCCGCCGAACGTGTGCTTTGCATGATTGCTAGCTAGCATGACTCCATAAGCCCATTTAACAGAACGGTATACATAAATGTGTGAATGACATGGAAAATACTTTATAAATGTAATTGGAACATCTTCCTTAAACATGGTGGAGAGGAATCAAAAAAGGGGAACAGTTCAGTTGCAAATCATAAGTGAGAAAAAAAAATGTTACTGGCTGCGGGGTCTATTTAAAAGTCAAGTGGTAAAAGAGTAACAGTTTGCCTGGGCTCTGGGTTTTTAAAAAAGACTATTTTCCCACAAATATAATACATCCAAACATGAGGGGGACAAGTCGTTTTAGATTAGCATTGTCACACAGTAAGTATATAGAAATTTTAGTTTTGTATTAAACTTGGAACAAGACAGGCCACTATTAAAATAAATTCGTATAATTAAGGTTTCTATTAGAAACTACAAAATATCACTAAAGCCCTTTGTTACGGAAACCCATTTGATTTATTTCTTTCTGGAACTCTTTAAAGCAATTATTGTAGAGTGAACAAAGGCTAATTTAAATACAATGGGACATTACATCTTTTCTTACCATTGATTATAGGCACAAGCACACATATACATCAATTTGCCCTTTTATATATTTGCATTTTTACCATTATGTCTCTAGAGTAAAAGGATTAATTTGATCTTTGCTCTATAATATATATATATGACAAAACATGGGTGGGCTAAAGCTATTTAAATGTCCACGTGCTAGGCCGTATTTGCAGGCTTACACTTGGACCAGGATAGCATAAATCCATAAAGTACTTTTGATCCCACGAAAGGCAATAACCAGCGCTACAAAGCATTGCATTCAGCACTAATGCATAGATGTAGAAAGCCTGAGTAACTGACGGGTTTTCTCATGGGAAAGGACAATAACGAAGACTGCATGCATCCGACGGAAAAACGTTCTCAATCATTTGTATAATTAAAAGGAAAACTGGATGGAACGACTTGTTTTATCTCTGTGGTAATGGTGCTATAAAACAGGATTATGGAAAGAGAGCTGAGAGTGTATTAAATTATCTTAATATTTTAATATGAAAGCAATCTAAAAGCTGAGTACAAATATGGAAATGTCCATCGGTAGGAACTAGAAGAGAGAAGATAGCTGGAAGCAGTTAAGACAGTGCACTCCTATGAAGAGGTGAAGATTAAAAAGTCAGTGGTAGCATTGAAGTACAAAGTCGTCACAGGCAGAGGCTGTGACATGGTGGCATGGGTCTAATAAACATTTAGCATAGACCTTATTAAATACAAGCTGAATTATCCTTTAAAGTCAATGTTCCTCCAAATATCAAAATCAGATACTAATAAATATATCTAAATAAACAATATATGCAGGTCAAGGTATGATTAGGGACTATGTAATTTTATGGGAAAAAAAAGAACTTAGCATTATGTACTTTCTGAAATAAGTACTTTGTGATTGAGTGAACATTACAGGGGAAATGAGGATTTAACAGTAGGCATTTTCCACTCTTGCTTTGATTTCACTATAGTGAACACAACACCAGTGGCAAAGTCAGAGGGGAAACCAGCTTTTAAAAAGAGGGAAAACATTCTAAACTAATGAGAATGCAGACATTCCCTTTGCAATGTTTGACATGATGATTCTGTAGTTTAAATTAGTAGATTTTACATAAAGTTCTTAAGAAATAGGCTAGCAGGTGAATTCTTTCAAGCTGTAGACGTTAAAGGACTATGTCTAGACATGATGTCAATAAAGGTTGCTATGTTCCTTTATTTCCAGACTTAAATTCTTCTTTTTATATAAACAGCATCCCAGTGTTATAAAATATTTCACAAAGCTAGAGTTCAGAGAAAATAGTGTCATACAAATAAGATGGATTGTTTTTGCTATCTGCATGAAACACTGGCCTTATAAGATGTACATCTAAGTTACTAAGTTACTCAACACTCATGAAGGTTTTCATGACTTAGAAAGTTTTCTGTTCACTCATGAAAGTATCCATGCACCTAACTGCATAGCCCTGTTTTTTAAGCTCTAATAACCTAACTGTTATATGTATGGTTAGTTGAACATTCTTCTTTCCACAAAGAAAGTTTAATATTTACATATGTTTATATAGTGACCATATCCTTATACCTATGATGCAAATTCATTAATTTTTTATTAAATTTAGAATCCATTTAAATAAAGTTATAAGCTCAAGATAACTGCAAATTTCTCAAAACTGTTCTCTTCTGAATTATCATATACATTTTACTCAGATAATACATATATTAAAACAACAGCCAAATCAGTTAAAGAGGCAATATATAATATTTTCTACTAAAATAGCTGTGAAATATAAATATATGATACAGGTATATAGAGGAATAGATAGTCTTTTACATATATTATCTGTAGTATATATTATATTAATTTTTATTTATTTATTATTCTTATTATACTGAAAATTACTACATTTTACTTTGATGCCAAAGGCAAAAATCAAAGTTACAGAGAACTTTATGAGCAATCATTTTCAATTTTTTTTTATATCAAAACATTTGATGCAAGAAAGCTATTTAAAGTGTGGACCAGCCAAGCTCAGTGGCATCCATTTTTCAATCTCAGCACTTAGGAGAAAGAGTAAAGAATCTAAAGAAAGTATAAGGTCATGTCTCAGAGAGAGAGAGAGAGAGAGAGAGAGAGAGAGAGAGAGAGAGAGAGAGAGAGA
>NC_034611.1:35674413-35687245 GCF_900095145.1 Mus pahari | reverse complement strand
AGAGAGAGAGAAAGACAGAGACACAGAGAGAGACAGAGGGAGACAGAAACAGAGACAGAGACACACACAGAGAGAGACAGACACAGAGACAAAGATAGAGACAGAGATGTGACAGGGAGAGAGAGACAGAGGGAGGGAAAAAGAACCTGAAAATACAAATGGGTCAGATGAGATAGAAAATGCCAGGTATGGAACAGAACCCTTGACTTCTTCAACCATGACTGAAAGAATAAGAAGCCTTGCCTTGGTAAATCACTTTTAATCACACTTCTGCTACTCAGCATTAGTTTAGAAACATGTTAGAACAGGTTCTCATTCTTACCACCACCTTGCATTACTATGCTCTAGAATTCAATATTACTGGTTTGCAAGTGGCTTAACACATAGAACTGTCACATTGCATTATGTGAAATAATAAATTGTAATGATGTTCCTGGCTTAGGGTGCATCACATTCTCCAAAGGTATTTTTTAATGTATGAAATAAAACTAAATGCTATATAATAATGTGTAACATATACATATATTCCTATTCTTACAAACATCTCTTTAGCGTGTTATATAAATCATATACCTAACTAAATGTACAACTTAAGCCTCTCTAATAGTTTCAATATATTTTGATTGGATCCTTTCAATAACAGAAAATTAATTTTAAGAAGTCAATGAAATTTCACCCACTATCCCTCCTGTTTTTATGAGATTTTATTTGTCCTGATCAAAATTACTTGGCCTAATAGGCTGCTATGTTGACAGTGGAAAAATTCTATCAATTATTTCACAATGGATAAAATATCCTAAGCACATGCTTAAATTTATGTAACTTGCCACACATTGCTAAGTCACCTAACATAAGAAAGTGTGAACAATTTTAGAGATTTAAAACTTTTAAGATACTCTAGTATGTAGGCAAGTAGTAGAAAGAAAACACTCAATGATTTTTTTTTTTTTTTTAATGAGAACACCACTTGTATTTCAAACAGCTCTGCTTCTTTGCTGCTCTTACGAATGATGAATAATAGCAGTGACTGCTCTTACAGAGGTCCTCAGGTCAATGCCCAGCAACCACATGATGGCTCACAACCATCTGATACCTTCTTCCGGTGTGTCTTGAGAGAGTGACAGTGTACTCACTTAAATAAATAAAATAAATAAATCATTTTTTAAAAATGATGGGTAATAGCAACAGATGAGAACACATACAGAAACCCAGAGCAGAGACAGGGGGCTCCTCCGAAGAGGGGGAGGAAGGAATGTAAGAGAAAGAGAGTTTAAGGACACCAGGAAAACATGGCCCCAAAAAATCATCTAAGCAGAACTCATCGAGGGTCATTGAATTGCCAGAAACAGACCCTGTACATGTCTGACCTAGCTCGTCTGCATGTGTTATGGTGGTGTAGCTTGGTGTTCTTGTGGGATTTCTAACACTGGGACTTAGGGTGTCTCTAGTTTGTTTGAGTGTTCTTGGGACCCCTTTTCTCCTACTGTATTGCCAGGTCTAGTTGTGGTATGGGTTTGTGCCCAGTTCTTCCAGTTCTTATTGTGGTTCAGTTGATATCCAATATCCTTTGGAGGCCTGCTCTCTCTCTCTCTCTCTCTCTCTCTCTCTCTCTCTCTCTCTCTCTCTCTCTCTCTCTCTCTCAATTGTTTTGCTTGGATTTTTAGTAGAAACAAGAAGTTCAGTTGGGTGAGAAGGGAAGTGAGGTGGGGGACTGGCAAAAGAGAAGGGAGCAGAATAGGAACTGTGGTCCCATAGTTTAATGTCTGAGAGAAGAATAAAAGTTTATCTCTTAAATGAATGATGAATGAAAAGTTTGGATCATTCTATTTTCCAAGCACTTTTGAAGAATATGATTTCTTTCTCAAAACACTAGGGAAAATAAAAGCTTGCATTATTTTCTCTCAAAGATACAAAAGGCAAAGAAATAGATAAATATTTTAGGGTTTTATCCATTGTTATCTGTCTTTGAGGGTATGCTCACAGATGTTTTAATAGAAATGATTTATATAGATTTGATGGAACATAGATAAAATTAGGAGGAGGGCATTATTTGTTATAAATAGTGAAATTAAGGCAAGACGTTGAGGGAGAGGCCACATTCAAGAGAATAAGTACATAAGTCACCACCAGGAACCAGGTAACACAGTCTCCTTTCAGTCACAATTTTAAATACTAATTCAGCACTGGTATCTCACAACCAAATAGCTATAATAAATCATTTGAAAAGACACCTTATTACTATAATTCTTAAGGACATAAATTATAAGATGATTCCCCTATTTACAGTGTATTTTCTAGAAAGTTGTATTGTTTTATTAAAAAAAATAAATATAAAGGGACACCAACACCCATAGATTTGAGAAATTAAATCAGAGCATGTGTTAGTACAGGAGTTCTAAATTTTAGGAGACTCGGGGTCTCCATAACACTTCTATCCCAACTCTGCCTGAATCAAATATTCAGTCATATTTCTCCCTCTTCCTTACACTCTTGAACTAAGTGGTTCTCCGCATGTGGGTCATAACCCCTTTACATTATGATTCATAACAGCAGCAAAATTATAGTAATGAAGCAGCAATGAAGTAATTTTATGGCTGGGGGTCACCACACCACGAGGAACTGTATTAAAGGTCGTAGGATTAAGAAAGTTGAGATCCCCGCTCTAAAATAATCTACAAACTCATTACCTTTCTTTTCTTAAGTTTTCTTCACCTCCTCAATTTCTAAGATGTGTTGGCACTTTACCTAAGACAAGCTATCCATGATCCTTAATAATTCCACATTCCTGACAATACTTGAGAGTAACTATGCTTTACATTCTAATTACCATGAAGAAAGATAGCAGAGAATACTTCCGATGAAATAGTTTCTCTGTGGGGGTAAATCTAACACTGCCTTGAAACTTCTGTAACTGCACTTAGTTTTGGCAAGGGGCAATAAAGGGGGCATTGTTCCTCATACTAGGGGAAAAAATCTTTGTACATCAATGAATTATCTATCAAATATGGTATCCCAGTTTGCCACTGTTTAGAAATCCATCTTAACTGTCATTGGGCATCAGTTTTACTTCAACCACTAAGATGCATGTACGTGGAGTCCAGTGGTAACTAACAAAGCAAATAAGGGACATGACTGAATTTTCAAAAATATTAAACTAACAAAAACAACAGAATATGCTTAGAAAAGGTAAGTTTGTCTTCTAAGTACCTAGATTATCTGCTAAAAATAAATCCTGTTGGAAATGCAGGTAGATGACAGAGAAGAACCACCAGTGTCACTTCTTTCATTCATTTTTAAAATGAATTATTTTATTGACATCAGAAATGTTGTCCCCGCTAGGTGCCTCCTCCCAAAGTTCTTCAGCCCAGTCCCCTCCCCCTCTGAGAGGGTACTATACCCCACCCCATCCCAGATATCCAGCAGCTGACTCAGATAGGTGCAGATATATCTAACCATTGGACTGAGTTTGAGGACCACTATGGAAGAGTAGGTGAAGAATGGAAGCAGCTGAAGAGATGGCAACCCCATAGGAAGACCAATGGTGTGAACTAACCTGGATCCAGGGCACTCTCCAAGACTGAGCCACCACCTAGCTTCATTCTTCAGTGCTTTCTACCATTTTGTGATGGACAGAGGTCTGGCTTGAAGCTAGTCAAAAGACAATAAGTTTAGGCTCTCTGAGCCTGGAGGCCCTGGCTCCAGCTGTCTTTGCCTCCCAAGCACTGGAATCACAAGTACAGGCTAATACACCTGGCTTTGATCTATGTGGGTTCTTGTGGCTGAATTCAGATTCTTATATTTGCTAGGCAAGCACTGTGGTTGCCACCTTCCTTACTTTATAACTCTATCTTCTATTTCAAATTCCGAAAGGTAAAGGGAGGGCTTTGAATTCATCATTTCTTCAATAGCAGACAATGCATTCTCTACTGCATCTCCAATATCGATAATTAAATAATTTTTTCCCATTACTCCTTAAAAATCCATATTATATACCTTCAAGCAGTATAACAGCAATGCAATTATTTTCCTATAATCCTGATTATTTTAATAATTTGCTAATAATTCAAAAAAATTATAAAGCTTCTCCTGTAGTCCTTTAGACTAAGAACGAGGGACATGGTGGGAGAGCAGAGACAGTCACCACACTGTTAAGAGTCCTCTATCTGCCAATGCTCAACAATCCAACAAGCAGCTCCAATAAGGTGTTATGCACCACGAGCGAGCCAAGATCATTGCAGGCACTCCACAGTTGGCTTTGCTCTGGTGTAAGTGAAATCATAAAATAAGTAAGTGATACTCAAGAAAATAAAAACAGAAACAAAGACCAGCAGGCAAACACACCAACCACAGAGTGTAAAGGCTAGCCCACCAAAGGCCATGGTGCCCTGGCTGAGGTGGTGAAGGGAAGAAGAGGCAAAGCAAGAAACCCGGATAAAAAGGGATCGAGAGGCGTTTTGGGGGTTGAGTTATTCTAATAGAAGGTACAAAGCGGTCTGTGCCTTTTAAAACACTGTTAGCAGAAAAAGGGAAACGGGGACAGGAGAAAAACATTGCAAACATTCATGTGGGCGGATGATGGCAAAGAACACGAGATACAGTAGCTGTGTCTAAGAGCTGAGGACACTCAGAGTGCTAGGAGAAAGAATACCACAGTTCTGACTCTGTACATCTCAGTCTTCAGCAGGTAAGCTTTTTCAAGTGCTCATCACATAACTGTGGATTCAAATGTAAACGACTGTGACTTAGAGTGCAGCTTGACTTACAACTGGAAACAGGATCTCACAGCATCCAGTAACATAGGAGGTGCTCAGTGAGAGCTCAGATTCAGAGAGATGAAGGGACTGTGCAATTTGGGGATAAAATTTGGTTTAGAAATTAGGCATCTATTTCTAGAGGCATTTATTATTCTGGTAAAAGCTTGTGCTTCAGGATCTAGAATACTGGATTCTGGATCCTGCTTCTGGACTGGGCTCAGAGTTCTATGTTTCTTTGTGTTTATTATACAATCCAGTTTCTACTTATTGAGGTGTAATTTTCTAAGAGTTGCACAGACACATTTGTTTTCTGACAAGTCATTCCATAGAACAATACAGATACGGTATAAACATATATACCTAATATAAAACCATATTCAAATATTTAATCACTCTAAATAACACAAGAAAAGATAGGGATGGATGTAGTTGAGAAGGAGATGGCTTGCCTAGCCAGGGAAAGACCCTACATTAAAGCACCAGTGCCATAAAAATATAGAAATAATATGGTCAACAGAGGAAGGTGATATGTGAAGTATCGTCAGATTAAAATTACCTAGTACTATATTCTGACTATAAATATATAACATGTAAGCTGAATGTGTGTCAGTATAGCTGCACTCTAAATGTGAGTCAATTCTAGAGGGTTAAAAGACACAGAAAACAAATAAGTTGTGGTTTCCTCTAAACCATATTTCTTTTCTTTAAATTCAGTTCCATCTGCCAAGTAGCTTTACTATCTTTATATTCTCAGCTCCAAATCTGACCAAAATGTTAAAATTATTCATTTTTCCCATAGAGAAATGTGAACATTTGGCCCCAGTTTAAGGACATAACTGGGATGTTGTGATTAACTTTTGTTACTGGGCACAATTACCCATTACATGCATGTAAATAGGATTTTGGATAAAATAGGTAGACAAAATATTTTTATTAAAAAAACCTGAAATTCACGAGGATATATTTTTCAAGTAATTATTAAAGTTCTTTAAGTTACTTTAGTAAGTCTCTCAGTAACTTTATTTTATGTACCCACATACTGAATTTGAGAGATTCTGTTAACTATTAGCAGCCAGGTCATGTAGTCCTGGATTTGGAATTAGAATCAGCTCACTGACAGCACACTTCCCCTGAAACTCAGCTTAGAACTGTGTAGTTTTGTTATCCTTATACTGCCTAAAGCTGTCATTTAGTGCTGAGAGTCCGAATTCCTTGCCAAAGTTATTAAATTTTTCTTTTTCAGTTTCCAGCAACATTTACAAATATCAATTTCACTTAATTGCCCCTTCACATTGACTTAGGGAAGTTAAGAATGAAGATAAAACAAATCAAATCTAATTAAATACCCCACGATACCTGTGCAACGCTTCTAAACTATTGGAAGACAAAGTCAATATTTTGATAGAAAAAGAACATCCTTGTATAGAAACTAAAAAAATTGAGTTGTGAGTAACAGCTACCAACAACACAAATGCAACACGCTGCTATAAGCCATCTTGCAGGATAGCAAACACTCTCCAAACTATTTTGGTAAGGAATGAAAGGCACTAAAGGGTGGAAACGCTATAACTGGATTCTTTAAGATGCCCGGGGAAAGAAATATCTATTAGTAAGTGGCATTCTCCCTGGGATTGCATTTCTTGAATATTCTGCACCGAGTAGACGTGAATATCAATTCTTACACTTTACTCCAAGAAAGTGATAGTCTGAAATGAGAGCTGCTAAGAATTTGCAGGCACTGTGAAATTCAAGGAAATGTGCCCCAAGAAGCTAAGGGAACAAAACACAGATACAATTCCCTTCATCCCAACAAAATTGGCACATTATTCCAAGTAAGGTAACAGTCAGAACCCCAGAGCAGATTAAAAGGAATTTGAGGACAAATGTTTCATTCAGTAGGCCCTTCTATATAGCAGATAACTTTCACCCAGTAAAGAAGCGCCTTGTCTTTCAATTCCATTTGAAGGTCCACGTTACTATATAAAGCCCCTCTTTTTTTTTGCCTCACTTACTCATGAATGCATTGGCAAGCCGTTCTGCATCACTCATACTTATGAAATTCAACATGGCAGGTGGTCCTTAATTTTTCCTTGAAACTATTAAAGGTTCTGAAGAAAGTGACTTCTGTCCCCAAGTCCCTGGCATTTATTTTAGCTGTTGTCAGGCAACGCACCCTAAACTTTTTTTTTTTCTTTTTTCTTTTGGGAAGTCTCTGGAGGCACAATGATGTTCTGTCTGGAAACAATATGTGGCAGGGGTTTCTAAGATTTTAGTGCAGGTATGTATTCATTTCAAAGGATCACAATGGCTAGATTGACATTCATCCACGATCTTTGTTCCATGAACACCTGCCCTTGGCAGCACAGTTGCAAGCATAGAAAACTGCAATGTTATAAATCCTCAGCTTGGAAGAAAAAAAATGTGAAAATATTTACTGTAAATTATTAGGTATTCCAGGAATACCTTAACCTAAATTTGAGAAAAAACAGGTGGGCAACTGGCATGACCATATGCAATGGCTTTAAAAGAATGTAATTTGTATGCTTTTTGTGACATTTTGAATCTCTACTTTCTCTGATATTTTATATCACTATTTCTGTGTTATTTTCTGTCATCACTTTCCCTGATATTTTATGTTACTACTTTCTCTGAAAATAATGACTTCAGAAACCTGTTCTCACTTTAAAATATGTACTGAAAATAATTTCTATAGAACAAAACCACTGTCAGTATTGTTACTGTTAATACATGTACTTACGCATAATGAAATACATAGCTAACAAAAGTCAGCAAGTTAGTTACAAATTAAATTAGCCAACCTTTGTTTCAATGTAGGTGCTCAGAAACTTTCTGTATTTATATGGTTATTGAAAATTGAAACCACCACTGACCTAATGAGAGGAGACGAGAATCTGTTTTAAAAAGTGCTCTTTGGTTGTTTATTTGTGTTTGGCTAGTTTGGTTGGTTATGGTTTGGGTGTTTTGGTTTTTTTTTAATATCTGTTATCCTCAAATACATGCACCTCTGTTTAGTGTTTTGCCAAGATAAACTGGTAGCCTGCCCTTCTAACAAAAACAACATATTTAAGCTAACATAAGAAATCAAAAATTTCATTTCCCAGTTAGAAATTGAAATCCTCTCTTTTGACTTAAGTTTGGAAGCTTATTTTCTTCCCACTTACATAGTATTATCTAACCTTTCCTCCTCTGAGAGGACCAGAAAAAGTCAAAAGTATTTAAAAAAAAAAAACTTTATTTCAAGTTCTTAGTAACAATTTAAAAGCAAGTGTTTAATTCTTTATAGTCTATCAGTGAGAAGCCTGGCAAACTAGAAAGATGATTTAAAACTGGCCTTTCTCAAACCTTTTTTTTTTTCCAATGGTTTTTAGACATCTATTGTAGAAAGGCAGAGAGAGTTAGAGAGAGTAGGGAAGTATAGGCTGTCCATGGCCACATGGAGAGAGGCGGAAAGGGAAGACGGAGAGAGGGGGAGTAAGGGGGCAAGAATAAGAGGTAAGAGAGCCTTTCTCAAATCTTTGTTTCATATTTTATACCCCGCAAAAAAAAAAAGAACAAAGTCTTTATTTCGTAGATTATGCAAATAATTCAACTTCACTGGCTGAACTTTCTCTTCAGGACCAATATGAACTCTCTGCTCCCAGCTTACCACCTTATCACTTAAGCCTTGCTTCCTGTAAACATCCTCTTGCCTTCAGCATGCCATAGGTGATGTGATGAGGCTCTCCTAAAACCACATGCATATGGAAAACCATGCTGGGATTTAATTATAATCATGTCTTCCCATTCATTTTTCTCTACTTACACTATTTTCAAACACACCTCTGAATAGTCACAGCATAGTCAAGTCACATCTAAGCAGCATCACCAATACTGTACATGGTTACCATCTATATTTCTAAGTCAGAAGCAATGACCTCTAATTATCAACACTGAGATCATGTAGGAAATGGATATTTTAATGTCATCTTTCTTTACAGAATGAGAAATCTGAATCCTAAACTAGAAAGCCACCATGAAGATTTCTGGGTTTGAATGGACCCTCAATTGGTAGGGTCATTTCATTCTTCACTGCTTCCCTTCTTTATGGATTTCAAATATTAGCTTACAAACAGCCTGATACATAAAGTAGCATTTACTTATTTTGGTCAGGAGTGTTACTGATATATTGGTGTTATTTGACATCATATTAACAATAATATTGAGCATCTCTCAGATTGGAATTTAATCTAAAGACTCAATTGAACAGAAAGACCTAAATTAAGTAATCCAAGGTCAGGACTAGGACATGCATGCTACAGTAGGAGTTTAAAAACAGGGGGCTTAGGTTTCACCTCCTAATCAGAGAACTGTAACCTACAACGTGGATTAATATATTAAAATGAAATATTTATAGACTTCTAGGTAGTGATATATTGGTGACAACATTTACAGTCAAAGAAAGAGCCTTGGAAAAGCAAACACATGAACTTGCAAAAACTGATAAAATCTAAGCATTGTACTAGGAAAACCCAGTCTGAATTAGAAACATCATTGGCTGGGGCTGTTTGGCTGAAGTAGCAAACTTAAAAAGAACAAGTTTAAAAAATGGTGCAAAACTCCAAATCCCAGGATCCTGTGAAACCCTCACGACTCCACTGTTTTCCTAAGCACTAGTTCTGTCTCCTAATCGTATGGCAAATGTATCCCTTCCATTCTATTTTCAGCCAGTCTCGTCTTCAGTGCCTTCGCCTCACAGTGTGGTTGTACGAGATCTCGACAGAACTGCTAATCATGTCTTCCACTCTTCTTAAAGTCTGCAGCTCAGATTAAATGCCATTCTGATTAATTCTCTAAGAGTCTTCCAAGACGAACTAACCAGAGCTTAATATAGCCTTTTTGTTCTTAGTTTTTAACAACAACAAAAATAATAATATATAAGGTAAAACAAAAAAGGCATATCCCTATTAAATAATGCAAGCCAAGAGAAACAGAAAAAGAGCCTCAAGAGAAGGCACTAGAACTAGAGAACCACTCATTCATACCCTCAGGATTCCCCCCAAAAAACAGTACATGAAAGCTATAATATATACACAGAGGACCTAGTAGAGTCCTGTATAGGCCCTGTAATTCCTACTTCCGTCTCTGCTAGTTCATACTGGCCTTGCTGGGTTGAATCAGAGGGCCTTGTTCTCCTGGTCCTTACATTCTTCTGCTTCCTCTTCTATCGTGCTCACTGAGTTCTGAGGGAAGTGATTTGATGGAGACAACTCATTTAGAGCTGTGTGTTCCAAGATCAGCCATGCCCGCCTCCTCTCTCTGGCTGTGGGTCTCTGTATTAGTTTCCATCTGCTGCAAGAGGAAGCCTTTCAGATGGTGGCTGAATAAAACATCATTTTTTCTTTGTATTAGGAGTATATTTTTTCTCACACAAATGAATCTATCTGGTCTACCATCCATTTCATTGTTAATATGCACTAGGGCTAAAAATGTCTTTACAGGCTCTCACACTTGTCTACTGGAACATACTATGTTCTGAAAGCCTTTATTTTTCTTGGGTTGAAATTTACCTTCCAAAAAATTAAAATTCATAATCAGTTTATAATTTTATAACGCACGGCATGTTTTGTTATTGATCCATGTATCCTCTCATGAAAATAAAAATTCTAGCAAGGTGTACAGAATACATCCACCATAGATTTTCTGATTTGGCTTATTTTTCATGAAATAAATGAGGAGATAAATTTGTAAAGATTATTAAAAGGAGCCCAAGTTTTCCTGAGGGAAGTTTCATGTTGGGCAACAACTTCAGGGATGGTAAAACACAAACTGCAACCAAACTTCTCCATCATGTCCACTAACCAAGAGACTCTCATGCTGCAGAAACTTCTAGGACTCCAATCCTGAAATAATACTGATGTCATGAATATCTGGATAGATAAAGCTGATTGGCCAAAAACCACAGACCTAATCAGGGCCAGAGGCCAGTTATGTTCTTTAAAATGCTACAACGTATTAGATTCTAATGTATAATTCAAAGGTGATACTTAAACTAAAATATTTTCTGTAGTTTAATCTTAAGACCAGTGTTAATTTCTTATAGTAAAACCAAAGTTAAACTCTGTGTTTTGGGGGAAAAAAAAGAATGACAGACATTGTGATGTACAATTTCTGACAGGCATAGCTTATTTCTGTCAAAGAATTGAATACATATATAATACACAAACTGTGGCAATATCAAGTACGCAGTAGGGATTTTAACACTACACTAATCCCATGTATACCTATGGCATGAGTTACTAATTTTTCTATTTAAAAGTCAAATCAAATCATATCCAAATTTCTTCTTTAAGGAAAGCACCTTTGAGGTGTTAAACATCTATAAAACATCTATAACTCATTTGTGGTTTACTCTATAAATTATATCAGCTGCATAAAACACTATAACTGATAACAAAATTGTAATGGTATGTTACTGACAACAATAGCTGAAAGATTCCTATTACAGAAAAGTTACATATATTTATATGGATATACATATAAGAAAGTATCTTATGTAGGAATGTGTTTAAATAATACACATTTCTCTATGCCATCCAGCAGCTAAAAATTTTCATGAATAATTAAATGTTTCTTACATATAACCCTGCAGAGCTCATTCCCTCTCTACCAATAGTATAGTTACTAAATTTCTCAGAACTGTAATTTAAATTTCTACTAAAATATTGCTGGAAATAAAAAACATTGCATGTATTAACACCAGTAGTTATTCAGTGCCAATAGTTTCCCACTTTTGTTCAATACTAGCAAAAAGGTCCATTTCATTTATATGCTAACAGGACTGAAAAACAAAGAAAGGCTGTGGTTGTTGGAATTACACTTGGTTTTCATAATCTTATTTTAGACTTAAATTTATAAGTGGGACGCTGGCTATATAGGGATATACATATGTTTTTATGCATTGTCCACACAGGAAACTAAAAGAATATATGGTAATCCATATGGTCCACTAGTTACCATGAGTCACATCAACACACTTTGCATGTTTCCATCTTTGCCATAAAATACCACAGAACTTTGTAAATTGCTTCTTGAATTGCTTTAATATTTTGATCATATTCTTGTGAAAATAAATGTAATTTAATAACATGATCTAAAAATCTAAAATATCCCATCACGATTCATAATCACCACATTCTTGTACATGTAATTGAAATGTCCTTTTTAGAGTCAACAGGCTTTTAAAAATTACCATCTGAATTCGTATCATCAAAATTTCACATAGGTCCTGCATTTGGGAAAAGAAAGTGTAACCTCATTTCCCTGACTTAGCTAAATAAATAACATCACTGAGGTGTTTAACTGTTCCATTTCCAACAAGCAAGACTGGAAGACTGTCAAGAGCCAAAGCTCTAGAGAAATAGCATTGTTCTCTAGCAACCTATAATCTAATGAGCCAACGGCAACTCTGTCTGACTGACACAACTGGGCTTGTTGAAAGGGGACCAGAGAAGAGCACAGTGAGACGAGAAAAGTCTCAGGAGAAATGACATCTTACAAGAGAAGACTCCAATATGTGACAGAAGAAGAGGGAAACAAATCGGTGGGGATTCTCATGGTCAGGAGATAGCAGGCACAGGTAAAGAGGGGAAGTTCAAAAGGATATTCAGTTAGATTAAGCAACATCTTGGGGATTACATAAGGAAATGGTGCACTTAATGTAAGTGACTATTAACTTTAAAAAGTAAACATTTATTATTTTGTAAAATATAAACATTTAACATCTATTAAAAAGTATGGAACTGACAAGATGGCTAAGTGTGTAAGGGAACTTACCAGTAGTCTTGATAACATGAGTTGCATCACTCATGGAACTCTCAAACCTGGCACACGCCATGCAACAGACACATAAGTAAGATAAATGCAGAACAAAATGGAAATAGAAGAAAGACATCGGTGTAAAACAAAGCACATGAAGACCAGTAACTAAGAGGTCACAGGAATCTCTGAGCTAGAACAGAGACAGCTAAGAGGTCACAGGAATCTCTGAGCTAGAACAGAGACAGCTAAGAGGTCACAGG
>NC_034611.1:35638714-35674098 GCF_900095145.1 Mus pahari | reverse complement strand
ATCTCTGAGCTAGAACAGAGACAGCTAAGAGGTCACAGGAATCTCTGAGCTAGAACGGAGACAGCTAAGAGGTCACAGGAAACTCTGAGCTAGAACGGAGACAGCTAAGAGGTCACAGGAATCTCTGAGCTAGAACAGAGACAGCTAAGAGGTCACAGGAATCTCTGAGCTAGAACAGAGACTTGAACTTAATAGCAGCAACAGAAGAGAAAGTAATTAGAGAAGAGTAGATTGGACAAGTTGTTTTTTTTTGGGGGGGGGGAGTAAAAAGTCACTCCGACTTAGGAATCATTTCTGGACAAATTTGGTAAAATACAAACCCACAAAGTATCTTTCAGAGTAATAACTGTAGCTTGCCTTTATCAGTAGCTCAACATAAGATCAAGAATCCTTAAATGTTTCACAAACACAATTTTATTTCCATGCATACTTATTGTCCACTTTCCATATGCTACTTTCACATGTATGTTTGATATGTATGTAGTTTCTCTCCTTCTATTTTAGGGGGTGGGGGAATTTTACTTCCCTAAGATAATATATATCTGAAAGCCATATCATAAACTTTTCCAGAAATCAAATACCTTCTTATTACAAAGTTTTCATAAAAAATAAAATTGTATTTAAGATCTGGGAAGAGAGGCAGACAAAAAATAAAAGGTTGAAATGAGCTACAGTATAGTCCTATTAGGGACAAATTATGAATTTTTTAAAAAAATGGAAATAATACTAAAATTCACTCTTCTCCAAATGGAAATGCAGATTTTTAAAATTTTTTTTTGAAACTTGCATGTAAGTGTAGCTCCTAACCTCTCATCAGTGAAGCTTCTTTTTGCAGCAGAGACTATTTCAGCAAAGCGATCTACAACTGCTCAACACACTAATAATATGTGTCCGTGGGCGCCCAACCCCAGCTGGTACATCTATACACCACTCCTATGCTTACGGCTCAGGGAGATTTACAGTAGCAGCCAGACAACCTGGAGACCTACTGCAAGTGAGTCCACTCCAGACATGAAAGATATCCTACCCCTAAGCAATAGCAGCATGGTTTCCTACAAAAAGATCTGAACAATGACTGCAGTTGGCATGTCAATGTGGATATGGGAAATTTCTCAAGGCCTCACCCCTACAAGAAGAACTACTGGAAATCAAAAGCCGATGAGAGTGAGGACCATTTTTCTTCCTGGACCAGTCCCCTGATAGGTTATCTACATTCAAGTTTTCAGCTCTAAAGATATGGACATATGAGTAAACATAAATTGACTTCACCTACAATGAATACAGAAGAGGGGCAAGAGTTCAAGAGGGAATATTAGAGTATATCGTACTGAGGAGGCATGGAAAGAGTTGAAGGCAGGAAACGAGGGCTGGGTGGGTGGGTGGGTGGGTGTGGGTTGTCTCTTCCAAAAATTGTCATCTGAACCTAATAATGAACGACTTAGGAAACATAGCTGAACAAATATAGAATGTAGAATATCTTAAAAGGTAACTTTTATTTAAAAATGGAATACAAAAACAGAACCAAAGCTGTAGGATCGCCATGACTCAGGGCAAGGACAGAGATAGCTGTAATCTAAGAGGAATCCCCATGACGATCCAATATTGATAGGGAAGCAAAAGTCAGAGTCCTTGAAGCAGATAATTGTAAGTAAAACTGGACAAAGATAAAAGATCCACGTTGACTCTGTATGTGTGTGTGTGTATGTGTGTGTGTGTGTGTGTATGTGTGTATCTGTGTGCATATGTATGTGGATATACATATATATATATGTTTGTATATATACATACATATATATGTATATGTACATATATATTAATTCTTTCCTTTGGGGGGAAAGGATATAAGATACAAGAGTAGAGGGCAGATATGGAGGGACAGGGAGAGATGAGTGGGATGGGGGTACCAAATATGAAGTTCACAAAGAATTAATAAAAAGTTTTTTGTTTTTTTTTTTTAAAAAAAGCCTAGTGACAGAAAAATTAAACACAGGTTTTTAAATGTCCGGTTCCATGTGATCTTCAACTAGATGTTGGAAATGAAGGAAATTTTGAGGCCTCTGCAAAATGAATGCCCTCTGGATAAAACAGTATTAAATTGTTGGTACATGAAGTATGGCTATGTGTTTGTTCAGGAGCTGTATTTAGGAACTAATTGTCATTATGTTTGTAATTTACCATTCTCTCCTTCAGTCCCACAGACTCATGGAGAATGGACCGGTTTGATTATCACGGAGTAACATTTAAGAACTAGGAAGTTTGATGACATTGGGCATACAGAATATTATTCTTTCCATGTTTTACATTTGATACTGTAAGAGAAAATCCGTGGTAAATTTGTTTTCTCAAACAGAGTTAAAATACACATCTACAGTGTTAACATTAAATTTAGAGATGCATATGCAAGTTTATCTGCCATCAATACATATATAGAGTTCAATAGACAAAGCGCTCTGAAATACGCTTCCTAGGCTGAACTGGATTGGTTTGTATTCTAAGCATCTTTCCCCAACAGCCTTTTTAGTCTAATGCTTGTTAATGCCTGTATCTTTGTTGTGTTTGATCTTTAACTCTCCGTGTTGCAATGAGGAATCCCTAACCCCTTTACATATTATATTCTTGTCACTTTCAGCATTTTTTTCCTCAGTAAAATCCATTAACTTCTGATAATAATTTAAATTGTCGGCAACTATTTCAATCTAGCCAAATCACCCTTGCAAACGTGTTATGGGTATATCTAATGAGAGCAATCTCTCCAGAATTTTCCACCAGGCCTTATCTCCCTGGAGGTTCAAACAGATTCTGAAACATGTGTGTCTACCTTGAGAGAAAGAAAGGTCAGTATAACTCTAAAAGTGTGAATGGAAACCATTCTGGAAAAGTTACTATCATAGCACTGTGTAAAAACAAGAAAACCAGGCTACAGAAAAACCTAGAAAAGGCTGTGTGGCAGCCATAAGATAAAATGTAATCTGAATTTGCTCAGAACAAACCACACCATGTTGCTCACTCTTACACTAGCATTGTGCTTTCAGGAGGGACGAGGGAGGAGGGCTTAAGGAAGGTGGCTTGGACAGGCAGAACATAAAGGATAATTTCCTCAGTCAAACGCTGAAAGTGACACAGATCAGAAGGGACTACCGCAGCACCAGCAGATCTCAGAAATGCTCTGCATATTTATGAATGTGCTGATATGCATATGAGCTACCTGCTTCCATTTGTAAGCCTAAATGACAGAGAGGAAGGAGAAAGGATGCGAAGCAGAAACGGAAGGGAAGAGGGGTATTTAAGTCAACTAGCCAGAAATTAAGAGCCTAGAATGCAATTATGGGCTTTCTTTTAAACATACTACTTACTAACTTATCTTGTAGCTACTTAAAAATTCAATTCTTGGTGGTTCCAGAGATAGAGCAGACATAGCAGAAAATATCTACGACTGAAGTACAGTTGATTTTCATTCATTCTATGCTTATACTTCAGAGCCTAGCAGACAGCCTTAGAGTTGATTTCTTTAAATATAAAACGGCATGAACTAAATTTAAATATGTATGTGGTATAATGTAACACACACACATATATCATAGTCTCCTGATCTCTCTATAGGAGGCAATTTAGAATTCCTTTATCACAGGATTCTTTTGCAACTGTCAAAGGAAGCCAGAGCTATACTGACAAAGCAATGCAGTGTAAACTCCGGTCTCCATATCACCTTGGAGATCTGCAGGTTGGAAGGAGGAAGTCACTCCTTTTCCCTACAGCAAACACTGGTTAAACTTCTCCAGAAATCCTTGACCCCAATAGCACAGTGAGACTCAGAAGTGGAATCAACTCTGCCCTAAAGGAATGGTGGTCACCTTTCCGTCTGTCAGCGTGTGCGCTTTTGCCTGGCTGTCTGAGCAGAAAAGGAGGGGGGGGGGCATATCACTGCAGATCCATGGGCCTTGCTGCTCTTTTTCCCTCACCATGGTCACCAAAGGAGAGACAGCCACTTCTGAGGCTCTCAGTGAGGGACTTCACTGTCTACTTCATTATCATTCTCCAGGTGATTACACTACCAGAAGCTTTCTCACATTCTTCTCTATGTTTTAAGTAGGCAATGCAAACATACTTAAGACAGGATGCTATCCATTCACCCTACTTTCCCATAAATATTCTCTGAAGATAAGAAGTAATGCTTACCACACATTGACAGAGAAAATTGGCACCAAAGAATATAGTCACTACTTTTTTTCCTTTTTACTTAAATAAAAAATGACATTCTTTCATATTTAACAACACAAATAATTCAAGCCTATCTGATACACAGTATAGCACTGTTTACTGTTGTAAAAACAATAAACACAAGGTTGCACCTCCATTCTTTCTCCCTTCCTCCTTCCCTCCATTCTCCCCCCGCCATCTCTCCAGTACTAGGTAAAGGTATAGGATATCATTAAGCAAAATCTCTACCACAAGATGAATCTCTAGCCCTATAATGTCTATTTTGATAACATAAATTTCCTAATTAACAACTTAAATATATAATCTCAACAGGTAAATTTAAGTTTAATTTACTTCAATAATTTTGTCATGAATTACTTTAAAGGTAAAAGAAAACAAACTGTTGGAAATATTTAATAAATTCATTTAATAAGTAAATTCTAATAATCTTATAATCCAGAAACACGAAATTAATACGAGTTAGAGTAAAATGTTATTTCTTAATAGATGAGAATTAAAATTAACTATGAATAAAATGCTTTGTTTCTCATCTGACCAAATTTAAAGATCTGTGAAATATATTTTAGGACCAGCCTAGGAAGTCACAATTTGTATTGAAGTTGCAGGACTTGAAAGGCATCTTTAATATACTGCTATTGGCCCCTCTTCTGCAAATTATACCATCAGCTCCTACGAGAGCATGACCAAAGGCTAAAGGACTCACAGGTGCTGTATAAGCACAGGTCCTCAGCAATCATGAGGACGGTGGCACAATGATAATTACAGTAAGATGTGAATTATACTTAGATTCAAATTTCTTATGCTAAGAGTAAACCAAGTCGTCCCATGACATAATAACATGAGTTCAAAAAAATAATAATTTTGGAACTTTATCAGAAGCCATTAGGTATTGATTTTTACTTTAAAAAGCAAAACCAAGCCGGGCAGGGGTGGCGCACGCCTTTAATCTCAGCACTCAGGAGGCAGAGGCAGGCGGATTTCTGAGTTCAAGGCCAGCCTTGTCTACAGAGTGAGTTCCAGGACAGCCAGGGCTACACAGAGAAACCCTGTCTCGAAAAACCAAAATCAGTCAATCAAGCAATCAATCAAATAAACAAACAAACAAACAAAAAAACCAAAATAAAACAAATAAAAAAACTAGCCCTATAGTGGGCTCACAGTACAGGTACAGACTAGAGGCAGTACAAGCTGAGGGGGGAGAGCTGCAACTTACTTTAGCACAGAATAAAATGGCACTTTTTAACCTGCAGTGTTAATCATCTAAGAGGGTGTCATATGGTGAAGGAGAGGTGGTCTTTCCCTTAATCTATGAACTATGGTCTCCATGGAGACCATAGTTCCCGGGCCGCTACTTCTTTCTTTTTCCCCTTCTTTTCTATTATGAAATACTTCCTATGATAGAGAAAATCCACGTGAAATGATGTGATATATAAATGTATATATATGTGTGTGTGTGTGTATGTACACATGCATAGTGAGCACACACACACACACACACACACACACACACACACAAAATAGCCTTTACATAGTTTTTATGAGGTAAGTTGGATAGCATTATTTACATCACCCAAACACACCACCAAAGGAGGAGGTCCTTGCCATTTCTGCACTGTTGAATTTCCGTCTGAGACTTTATGCAAACTGACTATTGTCATTGAAACTGTTTGAATATCAGTTACAGTTACCACATAACCACCACTGCTGATACCAAAAAAAAACAATTATTTTTTTTTGTCCTGATATGACTTCAAAAATAACGTCTTCGCTGACTGAACTTATTGTTTATGTGCAGACATTGACAAACGCAGCAGGTGGTGAGTTCTGAATATAAATGCATATACATTTACACATACGTACGTAACAACCAATGACCAAAGAGTCTGAAAGAGAGGAAAAGGTGCTGTGTGGGAGGGTCTGGAGGAAGGAAAGGGAAGAGAGAATTGATGTGATTGTTTTATAATCTCTGAACTAAAAGACACGCTGAAAAAGAGAACTACTGGTCTATTTTATTTTTTTTAAAGGGGGCTGTACAATTCTTATGCTCCTATACAAGTGTAGGTCTCTGCAGAGATACAAAAACACAGTTGGTAAATTCTTTACAGCATAAGCAACTAGTGAGAGAAATGTCGGAACTCAGTGAAATTACATATACTTTGAAGGATGCTTTAACTGAGACAAATATTGAGGGTGAATAAAAAGAAAAGAAGAAGCTAGTGCCCTCGTGGTTAGTGTCTTGGTGTGCATAGGCTGAGGGATGCTAGGAGCACTGCCAGAAGCAAGTGCATGATGGCATCTGATTTCACTTACTTGTTGAGAGGGAACAGAGAGAAAAATATCTGAGGGATTCGGTGCTGCCTTTTAAGCCGTCGGAAGAGAATGTTCACTCCTTTAATAAGTACAAATAAACAAGACTGATGAGGGGAACCAGAATCCATCCACAGATTCCAAGACTTTACAACTGCTTATCTTCAGTTTCAAACATGGTTGATGTCAGTGAGATGCAGATCTATCCCGGTGATTCTCACAAAAATCCACCATGGCAGATAATTGCCTTCCCCGAATCAGAAACCCTGGATGATAACTTCATTGACCCTCTCTGCAAAGCTCACATTCTATTCATTCTTGGAAATCATTGTTTTATTCTTATAAAGACGCTACCTGTCCATTTCTGCTGGTGGTGACGCTATCTAAACAGCAGAGCTACTGTTTTACATTCCTCATATAAGAGTTACTTACAGGTGCTGCTGCATCTTAACAGTCATTTTATAAGAACTTTTAAAGACACTAATGCGAATGCTTTCACTAGAAAAGCACAACATATATTATTAAAATATAACCTTTAGAGAGAAAAATATGACAGTTCTTGATTCAGTGAAAAATAAGACAATGAGAGAGTAATCGACAATTCCAACTAGGAGATAAAGAACTTATTGACTGTCTAAAAAACCAATCAACAAAATGAGGTCTTTCCATCTCCTCTAAAGGGAGCAACCCACATTTTTTAATGATAAAAATTCTTCTTTGCTTTGCTTTCAATGTGACCTAGCGAATCAGAATCATCTTCAAAGTGCTGAGCTTCTATTAGCAGAAATTGAATCCTGTCTCCGTGACTAGGTGTTAGATGTAGTGACAGAGGGAACCCAAGTGAGGCCTTATCCTGCAGCAAAATCAGACTCTGTGTGAAATGTCATGATGAGACCATAAAAACACAACAGCTAAAACTGGGTCCAAAAACATCAACTAAAGACACAGAGGAGCTGAAGGGTACATCTTCATTATTTGATCAGAACAACCAAACAATAATCAATCTTTCTCACCATCTTTCCCTCTTTTCTCCTTCTGCATATCACTCACTTACTGAAGTGTCAAACAACATTATTTTCCAAATGACACACAGGCCTTCATTTGTTATGCATAAGGTCAGTGAATATTAGCTTCATTTACACTTGGGTGACAATTGGTTGGTATCAAAAGTAGAGTCTTGGTTCATCCACTAAATGGAGCAAGAACCTGACAGAAAGCTGCCAGGAAAGATGATAGATGATTTTTCTTCCTGACCTACACCCCAAGTGTCATGGTTTGCCTCTGTTTTTTGTGTCCAAAGCTAACCACCCTCCCTGGGCTTCCCAGTGGCCCTCAGTTTCATTGGTGCTAATGAGTCCAGACATTTCTATCAACTGGGTTCTCTACCTTTTAAACACAAGATCTTGCCCTTCTTGGCTAACTAAATCTGGGCACAGATGTCTTTTTTTGTTCTTCATCGCATCTTTACTGTCTTTAGAAAGGATGCAATCAGACAAGCAAAGATCAGGTCAACCAAGAAAATGCTGAACTCTGTATCTCAGTTGCCCAGTGTCATTGTAATAAAAATCAATGTCACTTATCTGCAGAAAGTAACCCTTGTATGATCTCATAGCATATTTCTAAATGACTATTCAAATTCAGTGTCACTTGGTGAATACCTAATATGAGAACTTTTATAAAGAAACATCAGATATATGGAGAAAATGCTTTAGAGTCATTTCATAGAAGTAGTACTTAATATCTCTAATTTAAAATGCACATACTGAAAAAATTCTACAAAATTTCTAGAATTTATTTTTTGCAATCTCTCATTTAGTAAGCCATTCCAGACTGAAAAAAGGCAAATTTAGCAAACAAAATAAAAATATTTAATTCCTAGTGAAGATAGCCTAGCAGGTCCATATATGGCTTGGTACATGACATCCAGCCATGAACAATTTTAGTATGTTGAGATTTTTACTTAAACTTGAATAATATGAAGAATATTACATAGATTTAAACCCAATATTCAAAATTTCAGCTATAAAAATGATCTAGAATTTTCAAATCATAGATTTCCATGTAGCTCAATTTGAAGTAATTACTAGTTTAAATCATACAGGTAGTTGTAACTCCAATGTTCCAGAATGTTATGTTTTGTTAGTTAGTAACTAGTCATACATAAATTTACTGATACTCAGTATAAAATGGAATGGAATAATGAAATTAGATATTTTGCTAAAAATGCTGAAACAAATGCTACTAATTCAAAGCCATGCCAACCATTTTATTAGGTTGCAAAAAAAGACCAAAAATACTAAAATCCAGTTTCCCTTACTTGAAATAAAGATATTAAGCCTAGATTAAAAGATTCTAAAAGTCTGTATATTTTAGTTATGTTCAGAAAAGTTAGCAAACTATTATTGAAAGTTATCAACCAAAATTATTACAGACACTTTAGTCTATATCAAGTCTAGCTACAAACTAAATTATAATAAGTGTGCACATTTGAATGAAGTTGTCCACTCAAAAGAATACTGGCAGTTATTCAAGAGCAATGCATGAGTAGAATTCCTTTCTCTGCCACAGAGTATATAAAGATTTTCTATTGTTATTTTTTAAACTAAGTATTCCCTCAAAAGTACTGTAATAGTTTTATGTGAAAACAATTATAAAATTTTATTCTGAGTAGCCACTCCCTAACATAGAGTGAACAAATTAAAGTTCTTCCTTGAAATGCAGGTCACACACCAGGGACCTGTGTCCTTAGAAAATTACAGTCATTTCTCTAATTTATAAGTTGTGCTAAAAATCTAAAATTAATCTTGTGAATCAAGTGTGATATTGATAATTTAATATCAATTTAACTGATGATATTTAAAGAAAAGTCAGTGAGATGATTAAATCCTCATCTCCAAATCTGAACCAGGATGCTTGACTGTTTTCAAGTGACCTACAAATTCTGCCAATACATATTCTCATGAATATGTCCATCAGTCAATGGCGGCCATCTATCAGATTCCACATTGACTGGCAAGTGACAGTTAGTTATTAACTGACATTAATGAATAATAAATAAAGGTGTCCTGTGGATTTATACATTTTGTTCTGTGCGGATTTCCTATGTCCAAAAGCTGACCTGATATTTTTGTTATACATTAGGAAAGAAATGATAAGTAAAAGAAGAGGAGAAGAATGAGGATGAAATTAAAACAAGGAACAGAAGAAAATATAAAATGCCTACAATAGAGAAAAATCACACGTAATGTGAATGCTGGTTTACACTATTTCATTTAACAAGTGATCGAGTCCCAGCTTATACGAAATTTAAAAAAAAAAAAAACTATTTTTACATCTCTTGAATATTTATGCTCTATTACAGAAATAACATTGCTTGCTGTCTGTGCAATTGTGTACGATGAGAGGAACACCTTAAAATGAAAGAGCCAAAGAAATCCTGTCAGTGTTCCAATTTTACCCCTTTTGTGTACTCATTATTTTTATTATCATTATTATTAATATTGCCAAAGGAAAAGAAAACCCCTCTCAGTTTATCACTAAGTTCTTCTTTATTGTTAGCATCAATTTCTCTTTCTCAAATTTAAGCACATGGTGGTTTGATGTTACAGCCTTTGAAGACATAAGGCTCGGAGTGCTGCTCGCTCAGTACTCATCTGCACATCTTGATGGGGTACTCATCCTAAGATGTCGATTCCGAGCTTACAGGGAACAGTCAAATGCCCCTACTCTTACATCAGGGACAAAAACCTACAGTGCAGAACACAGCTCCGTGAGTGTCTTATCATTTATAAAACAGGTTAGAATATGAGAGATAGAAAGTTTGCCTTGTGCTGACTTAATGGGTAATCTTTATTTTCCTTTATTAAACTGTTTTCCTAAGTTTAATATCACAAGGCTTTGTAAATAAAGAGTGAGGTAAATGATTTAAAGAGTCCATGAATTTTATTTATAAGAGACCCAAAGGAAGCGAGCTACATTTCACAGCAGAAAGGCACAGCGCCTTGCATGACAGTACAAGCCTGTAATCCCAGCATTCAGGGAACAGATTCACTGCTATTTTGAAGTCAGCCTCACTGGCATGAAAAGACTCCATCTCAAAATAAAGATCGGTGATTACCCCTATCTCTGCAGAGGTACATGTGTCTAACACATACAAACCTCTGAGTTCAGCCTCTAGCACGCTTGAGAAAACATAAAAAGCATCCTGAGAAACATATCACCAGGAAATCAAAACTGTAAATCTCATAAGCAGTGTGGGCTAATAGAGTACAGTTCTTTCATTTAAATACTAGTATGTCCAGAACTGGGTTATAATAAGCAAAATATTGGCATACAAGGGAAGCAAAAACCTAAAATTCTTCCCTTTATTTACAAAACTATATGATATTAAAATTCTCTTTGCATATTTTATATTCTAATAAATGAGGACAAAATGAGAAAGAAAAGTGTATTTTTATTATTCCCATTTGTTTAATAGATAAGAAAGACCAGATCTGGTGATGTGCAGCTATATTCCAAGTACTTGGAAGGGTTAGGCAGGAGAATCTCAGGTTTGAAGCAAGGCTGATGGAGATGGAAGTCTTGTAGCTCCAGGTCAAGCTCGGCTCTATAGTGAGACCATGTCCCACAAAAATAAGAAACTATCTTACGTATAGATACATACGTAGGATGATAAAATGTATTTTTAGAAGTTTTAAATCATATTAAGAAAATGAAAAGCAGCTGATAAAGTCTAAAACATTGTAAAGGAGCATGCACGAACAAAAGAAAGAAAAATCAGAGGGGGGGGGCAGGATATCAATGAGCATTTACTTTTTCTTAATGAAGAGTGAGGTATACTGATAATGATGATAAAGCATATGCAGAGATGTCCCGCACAGAGTCAACAGGGGATGGTGCTGTCATCTTGTCCGGGGAAAACACTGCATGCGAAATCAGAAAGCAGAAAAATGCAGAGCTCCTGGACTTAACTTTACACAGAATTAATGTTAGGCATACTAGTGTATTTAACTAACTATAACTAAGTAAAACATTAGGGGCGGGCTGGGCTGTGTACGCACATGGGTTACCTTTTGTTTGCAAACTAGAATCCCACCTATCTACTTGGTCACTTTTGAGAGCTAGATTCCAATAGTTTTGAGAAAGAGATTTTTTCAAATGTCAAATTGCCTCTCTGCCCTGGAAGTGCTGACAGGTCAAGTCCGAAGACTTTGCGGAGGCAGTGCATATAGAGGGAAACCTTGGGATAAATATCAGAGCATCTACCCCTGCCCAAAGCCCCGGTGACTGACATTATAAGAGAGACCCACTGATTTTACTTCAAAGAGCTTTTACACCAAACAGTCAAAATAATCAAGACGTGCTAATTGCTAATGTTGGCCTTCTTGTAATCAAAACACTAAGGAAAATTGTAGAATGCATAAGCATAAAATTCACATTCTTTTTCATCCAATACATAAGCAGCTCTGATCTGTTGCATATATTCCAGGAAATCAGAGATAAATGCCTTAAAATAAATGAAGAAACCATTTATTTTATAAACGTTCAACTTGGCAGTTTAGATTACTAAAGTAGTTTTATTTTGTTTTGTTTTTAAAACATACAATACCTTAAACATATCTTAGAGGAATTTTGTTTTGTTTTGTTTTGCTTGGTTTCAATTTCTTTGTGATTTGTAACTGTGATTTTTACAGAGGAAAAAAAAATCTATTTAGCACTTATAAATTAAGGAATTAGTGCATAACAATTTAGACATCTAAAAATGAGCCAAGAAAATATTCTTAGATTTTTATGCTTTTATTTTTTATTTTTTGGTGTGATATAAGTGATACACACACAAACACACAAACATGTACATATGGCTGTGCATTTATTTGTGATGTGTGTGTATGCACACGTGTGTGTGTGTGTGTGTGTGAATTTATGAAAGTACACATTTATGGACTGTGCAATATGGAGATAAGTTTAAACAGAAAAAGAGAAAAAAGAAATCCCTCAACAGTAAGCTGCTACTTTACCTTTAAAATACTCTTCGAGAAAATGTTAACATTGTGAATGAGGAAGTTACTTGTCCCATTCATTATGGACTTTCCCTAATTTATAGTTCATGATCTTCAGGACACATTTGCACTCCAAGAACTTATCAGCCTAACTGTCTTGTAAAATACTGTGTATTAGAGTACAAAATAGCCATAAAAACCTTATGTTAAAGTGTATTTTATTCGGGTGAGTAAAACTACTTCTTTCCCAATAGACAGACAACCTTAGCAAAATGGCATCTAACTTAGACAAGCTATGAAACGTTAGTAATTCCACCTTGTTAAAAGTAGGAGATACAAAGAAATATTTAAAGAATCCATTTGGTTTATTTGTTTAACCCAGCTATTAGTTTAAATTAATGTCATTAACATCATTAGGTGTAATTGTCTACATGGGAAGTGGTTCAGTTAATAACAGTAAACTACTATTTAAATAAACCCACTTAAAGCACTGGAAATTTACTGAGCTTGCCTAATATTTCATTTATTTTTTTCAGAACAAACATTTATTTTTGTCCCATAACTGACAAGAATAAATTCTTTCAAAGACATTATGCCCTTCTACACATAGCCACTTCTAAACTAAATTCTCTCCTATGCTCTTGTTACAAAGAACGATCTTACGAAGTAGAGTAAGCTATAGTAACAGATTTTTGTTATCCAAATTCAACAATAAATGGAAGTATATAGCTCAATATTGTATCTAATCAATTCTTGTACTTTATTTAAGTAATCATCACAGGTTCTCTTCTTCAGATTTAGATTTTCTATAAAAGCAAAACAAATAATAAACTCTTGTGGTCTATTTTTTATTGCTCTACTACAGCAGTTCAGGAGTGAGGGCCACACCCCTAGAGGTAAGGGCAAACAGTAAGTTCTAATTAGATGCTACATTAAGTAGAATACAGCAGACTTGGGGTCCTTTCATAGCTGCTATAATTTTTATGATATTAGCGCTGATACATATCAACAGTAAATCATTTAAATGCACAAAAAAATAGATTCCTAGAAAATGCTAATATTTTAGATTTAGTCTATAACATGTCTATGCATACTTAATAAGTTTTAATAGTTTGTATTTTAGATAAAACACAAAAAGTCTGTAGATCTGTAGTGGCTATTCCTGGTTGTCAACTTGACTATACTTGAAATGAACTACAATCCAGAATTGGAAGGCTCACCAGTGAACCTAATCTGGAGTCTGGGAGATAGAAGTTTCTGATCTGGATCTTGGTATGGAGATCTTGAGACACAGTGGTGATTGAATCCAGAAGATTAAGACAGGGAGATCTCCGAGTCCAAGGCCATCTGGGATTAAAGGTGTGGTGGCACACACCTTTAATCTGGGCTACACCTTCTGCTGGGGACCATATAAGGACATTGGAAGAAGGGAGTCTGGCTCTTGCTCTTTCGCCTTCTTGCCGTGTGGGACTCAGCAACTGCTAGATCCTTGGACTTCCATTCACAGCTACTACTGAACCATTGTTGGGATTTGGACTGCAGGCTGTAAATCATCAATAAATTCCTTTACTATATAGAGACTATCTGTAAGTTCTGTGACTCTAGAGAACCCTGACTAATATAAGGTCATTAATTTGATCTAAACTCAAGGTTAAATTTAAAAAATCCATATTCATGGGACTGAAGAAATATCTTAGAAGTTATGAGCCCTGACTGTTCTTCCAGAGGACCCGAGTTCAGTTCCCGACACTTATGTCAAGAAGTTCCCAACTACCTATATCTCTGACTTCTACTGATCTAAAATCTATAGACCAGGCCAGCAACTGCTTGCATGTACACACACACACAGAGCGAGAGTGAGAGCGAGAGCAACAGAGAGAGAGAGGAGAGAGAGAGGAGAGAGAGAGAGAGAGAGAGAGAGAGAGAGAGAGAGAGAGAGATTGATTTAAATGAAAATAAGTCTTATTTTTAAAATTCTGTATGTGTAATAACATTCACCTTTACCTTATTAACTTACAAGGAATACTTTAGGATACATGTTCAACCCTAAATGTGTAAGATATCATGCAGTAGATGTGCTATTTTAAATACATTTTTTTCTGAAATTTTCCTCTCTTATTCATTGAATATAATCAGAAAGAACACTATACATTATATAGCTGTGTGAATTTTCTCATAAAGTATTATTGTCATAGAATAGTTATCACAGAGAACTCATCAGCAAGAAATTATTTTATAGGTTGTAATTATCTAAGAGAAAAAAAGCTAGGAGTTGTATGGAGGAGCCATCCTAAACAGATCACTGATCTATATCAGGACTGCATGCCAGAAATTCAAGCCAATTTCAACTTCTACTAGACATATAAAAAGGCACCACAAATTTACTAAAACTAAGTTAATCAAAAGAGTTTGAAAATTATATGCTAAGTGTACAAATCATCAGAACCTGAAGAAGAGACATCAACCTCATGTTCCTGACTTCCTTTCATTGTAGCCCCTTTCACTTGCTATTATATGTATTGAACAATTAACATTTCAATGTTCAATGCATCTATTTGGAGATAGCCAAAGATAATAAAAACTGGTATAATCTTAAATATCAGCTACAGATGTTCCAATTTTAGGTTGTGACATGAGTCAAATTTTAAGCGTTATAATAAATATCCGTGCATAAAACATCTTGATCAAGTTTCTCTGGAAAGCACACATAACAATTGCTTTTACAAAAAGTAGCTAAAGACCTTGTAGCTACTTATTCCATATCTGTGAATTGTTTGTTGAAAAATGTATTCAATAAGTAAAGGTTTCTTAAGAATTTGAAGATGTAAAAAGTATGAGGTAATAGAGATATAAAATCTAAAATGAAAAATGTTTTGATGTAATATGGACTATAGATATCTTTCTATTTACAGGGGTCAAAGAATTCATTCTAGATTTTTAAGTTCTTTTGTTTGCTTTCTACTAAAATGAATATTTTAAAGACATAAATTGCAAGCAAAGCGATGTAACTTTATACCAATTCTCAGTGTGTAGTAGCTACAAACAGCTCAGACCTTAGCTTAGAAAATGTCCTTCTGACTCTTAGAGCCCCTTCCTACTCAAGAGGTTGACAAGAGAGAACAGGAGGCCAGGCCTCTACTTCATCAGAAGAAAGAGATGAGAACGCTGAAGAGAGAGAGAGACACAAAAAGACTGACAAGGAATGTGAAAGTGGAAAAGAATAAATAAACAGCTGTTCTCTAAGAGCAACTTCCTCAGTACAGAGCAGATCCCCTCTGTTTTCTCAGCATGTCCCTGCCACGAGAAAAGGGGCAACCCTCCTGTAAAACCAGGGTGCTGTAATTAGTAGAATATAAACTCCTGTCAGAAGTCATACAGGAGGTCACAAAAGGAACCCCAAATGCTTTTTCAGGAAGGAGCAGGACTTCAGAAGCTAACGGTAAGGCCTCTGAGATAATAACGATGAGAGCTAGGTTTGTTTTCAGGTCAACTATTAAATCATGGGATATGGAAAAAGAAAAAGAAAAAGAAGAAAAGAACCAGTTTTAAGGGCTGCGAGAGGCCAGTATCAGGAAAAGGGCAGCAATACTTCAGCAGTGATAAATGTGCACTGAAGTTACAAACAAATCAACAAACAAAAATGGTCATAGTTAAGATGAAAGGATTTGAACTTTGAACGGCAGGTTTCAAACTAGGGGATTTCTGTATTTTTGCGATGAGCATGAAGCGTCCAAAGAATAAAGGAGTACTCTGTGTCAATGTGCCACACACCACACTCTGTGGCCACTTGTACAACTGGGAGAAAAGAGAGAGATGAAGGAATTGGAATGTCTAGTGTGCTTGGGAAAACAGAAACAACTACATTGAAATAGTCAAAATAGGAAAAAAAAAAAAAGTTGAGGTTTATATCACCTTTCCAGATATTGTGAAATTCAATTAGCATGATTTTTGCAACTGATAGAACTGATGTGGTCCTCCATAATTACTCAGGCACTCTGGGGACCCAGAAGACCGAGCAACCTGATTAAAGAGCAGCCTTCCATGCTCTGTGATGGTGGGTACTTATCCCAGCCTCATCATGATCCTGTTTCTTTATATTAAAAAAAAAAAAAAAATGTGGGCAGCAGTTAAGGATACTTGCTATCGAGTCTAATAGCCTAAGTTCAACTCCTTAACCTATATGGTAGGCAGAGAGGTCTGTAAGTTGTCCTCTGATCCCACACGAACTGTGGTGCAGACAGGAACATACACACAGAGGTGCACAAAATAAAAAAGAAGAAAATTTACATGCACACGATACAAATGCATGAGATAAAACACTGACATTGAAGCCTATTGTTGTTACTTCAATGTTAATGGATTTGGTCTTTACATTAGGTAGTAGTGCCTATTGGGCTGAAAGATTCAGTGACATTGCTAATTCCTAAAAGAGTACCTGGCAATGGCTGGTTATCTATTAGCAACTAGAACTTAAGCAAATAAAATCTATGAGCTGTTTTGTCAAAAAAAAAAAAAAAACCAAATCACACTCCATTTGAATATTATATTGCTTATGCAGAAACTAATGCCATTTTAGGACTATATACTCTGAAGACACACTTCTACTTAATCTTGTGTGAATTATATGATTACCTATAATTAATAATCATGATTAGTTATAGTATAATTAATTATACTAATTATAATAAAGTTAATGTTCTAGATATTTTTAAGGCAGAGAGAACGAGATATCACCTCAAATCAGTACTCCATATTAGAACCATACTTATAATTATAATTCTAACTATTTCTCCCTAAATATGTTACATATATTTTTACTTGAGTTTTCATTCAAAAGTCTTCAAAAGACAATTCATAATTCCTGTATAGAAACACCGATATTTTATAACTAAGTTCAGTAGTGGTGTTAAGCCTTAACTTTGGACATTTAAGTCATTTCGAATATTTCAGACACAAACATTGTTTGAAATGAAAATGGATGAGTAAATGATATTTTATTTTATTTAAATGCTGTTTGGTGTGCTATCAGAATTAGAATGCTATATTAAGAGACAATATGCTGGCTGCAGCCTAAACAATATGTGTTCAATCATTTATTGCCATAATATTTCTTTATCTAGGATATATAATACTGCATTATTAATAATGATAACACTAATGATTCATTGATTATTTCTTATGTCCCAGATACTATTTCTAGGGTTTAACATTTATTATTCCATTCAATTCCTACAATACCCCTATGAGGGAAGTACTATTTTTATTAGCCCCAATTTAAACTTAAAAAAATTAAAGTTTAGAATGTCCTACTTTAAGCACCTGGTAAGGTGTGGATCCAAAAAATGAGGATTCCATAATTTCTGCCAGAGCAATTTAACTTGTAATACAGATGACATTTCTTTTAATATTCATTTAGCAATAGAGTACATTTCAAAGAATCATTGGCTATCATGGAAATTGATGGTACCATTTAGGTCTGTAAAATTAAAGCATGGTCATAGGTTTCAGAAGTGTCAACAAGAAATAATTTTAAATATTGTTAATACTTTTAATTCAAATGAATGTTTAAAGTTCTACAATGGTGTAAGTTACAAGTTTATAAATCATATGTATCACCAAAATGATAATTCTACTAAGATATCAAATGAAAATAATAAGATACACCTGAAGAAAACCCTTATAAGGAAAATTATGTCTATAATTTTTCAATTTATTTTTCAACTAATCACAAAGAAATTCCTAAATTTTTCTTTACAAAAATGTAATTTAGCAATATAAAAAACACACAAAATTCAAATCTGTAATATGTTATCATTTTTTTTTTTACAATTTTTATGACATAAATTCTATGTTTAAGTCAGAAAGAACATTTTGAAAGCAGACGGGACATCTGAGCCAGATAATTATTTCGACATTCTCCATAAACTAAAACATGATTCTTTCTGAAGTAACTGAAATCTATACACTGAAGTCCAGAACAGACTTCTTGGAAGCATGTGACATAGTTGAGGAAAGACAAAAGTAAAATAAAGATTCACTATGCTCATCTAAGTTCACCAACTTAATAGTATCTCTGAGATTCAGCTTATTAGTGAAGTTTCAGGGATTAGATGAGGAACTGAAAGACCATTATGGCTTAACGTGTACTGAAAATTGCCTACAGCAATCTAAGAGAAATCTCAGCTACAGATGTGCATAGTGAAAAATCAGGAAGAAATATTTTAACAATAAGTATACTTCACAAATATACTTGCTAACCTTCCCATATTGTAAAATGTAATTTAAAATGTATTTTTTTTAAATGGCTATCCTCCTTACTCAGAAAAATATAGCGGCCAGCTTTCATTCAAGTTTCAGTTTAAAGATAAATTTTCAAAAAGAAAATTTGACAAGAGAAAAAAATCTTATAAATTAGAATTATGTATTTTAAATTAACTGTAGTGTCTGCTTTTAAGAACTATAATATTTAATTATTGAATAGAAATTCTTCATGTATTCAGAGATTTAAGAACCATGAGGTTTTAGGAACAGATTTACTTTTTCAAGTTCACAAAATAAACTGACATCAAGTAAAAAGCTATGATCAGTTTTCACAGTTATTGACCTTTCACGTTATCCTGTGACAAGCATCCGAATGACCCGTTAGACAGCCCCCAGATAAACTAGGCTTTAAGTGGCTAATCAGTCACATTTGGCTAGGGACACACCAGCATCCTCTCTCAATACATCAGTGTTCCTCAATACGGGACAGGATTTGTTTTCCAACTCTTAACAGGATCATTGAGAGGGAACAGGAGGAATATTATAAAGGCAGGCCTGGATCAAATCCAGAAGCAAGCACCCGCACAGCCATGCCCTGGAACCTTGCCAAGGAGCAGAGTGTTTCCACAAATGGCATGATTCCTTCCTCATGTATCACCAATGCAGAAAACCCAAGAACATTTCTGTCACAGTTAATACCACTGGCTTACAATACGACAAACATGAGAGCATATAGAGGCATCTTATTTCTTTATGCTTGTAAAAGCTGAATGACTACTCTCAATACCTAATTCCATCTATTACACTGCAAAGTTTCATGTAGAGGAATATGAAGAGTTATTCCTTGAGGTTTAGGCACCAAGATGTAGTTCACAGGTGACAGTAATTTTGGTCACCAAATATAGTATTAACTCTTTAAAGTCAAAATAATTATTTGTAATTGTACAATGTTTAACAAAATGGTTTTGCTCAGTTGGAACAAATTCGGGCCATTTCTTCATGGCAAATATGTCTTTAAATTAGGGTTAAAGATATTTGTATTAAGTTTTCTATTAATATGTTTACATCTCAAACATTTCCTACTAAATAAAATAAAATAAAACATTATAATTTTCATTAAAATCTTAATTCTTCAAAAAAACGAACCTTTAATACTATTTCCTAGTCTTTCATCAGATAATTTTATAGTGAAGTTTTACATATGTATTTCTTATTTTTTCCACATTTATAATTGTGCAAAATATAAATTTTTCTTTCACATTAATTAAAATACTAGCATTAGCTTGAACATTAAGGAAAAATATGGATTGTTGCTGTCAAAAATCTCTAAATAATTGTTACAACTGGCATTGTAATATTACTTTTCCAGTAACTGTTGTTAACGTCTACTAGATAAAAACTTCATCTTTCATCTGATTAGTTCATTACAGAAATGATTGTATTTATACAGTAAGACACACATTCTTCTGCCAAAGAATGATGTTTAAGTCTTTGTATCACTTTGTGGTTTTCAGCTACGGAATTCTTAAGATTTTCTAATTGAGTACTCTCATGAGAAATGAAAGAGGGGTCTGGATTGTAGGGACATAAGAGAATGTTGTGTTTGCTAATAGACCTAAGCTAGCAGAGGCTCCACTTGTTTGTTCCTGAGTTCACTTGACATGGTTATCTACCCTGTAGATAATAACTGAGTGCTGGAGAGGAAGTACTTTATATCCATCCTCCTAATCTACTGCATGTATTCAGCTCTTCAAACAAGGGTGAAAAACTTAAGAGCTCAGCTTTTATGTTTATGTCAAAAGGAGAAATATTAAATAAATATGTAAAGGGTTTCTTTTGCTTTAAAAAACAAAAACAAACAACTAAATAAAACAGCAGATCTCCTTGTACAGTCTGGTGTCCTGATGCACCCTAAGCCAGCCTCAGGTTTGTCCCAGAGTGTTTGGATACACTGTGATTAAATCTTGTATAGTTTTGATGCAATATTAAATTTAAACCAAGACAACTAAATTATTATTTCAGATTATATTGAATACTGATAATTTTAATTGTATATATATACATATTTAATATATATATTCTTTTTTTCTTAGAAATTTAGTATGTAATTTCTAATTATAGCAGGTTTCAATTTAGAATGCCCACTTTAAAAAAATAAACCAAAGAATCATATGTACCTCAATGAATTTTCAGAATCATAAATTTTGTTTTGTTTCTTCTGTCTGTTTATTTTGAGACAGGGTTTCACCATGTAGCTCTGACTCGCCTGGACGCCTGGAACGTGCTATGTAGACCAAGCTGACCTTGAATTTGGGCATACACCTGACTCTGCCTCCAGAGCCTTGCAATTAAAGGTGTGCACCACAACTCTTGGATTGTGAAATTTAAATATTTTTAAATTATTATTTATCCTTTTAAAAGTGGTATAAGTTTTGGGGGAAGGAAATAAATGTAATTGATATATACAGGGGGAAGCTTGCTGCTATGTGGGAAGCATTTAAGTTCAACAATGAATGGTAATTTTGTTAGAATTGTCCTTCATTTGTGACAGAAACTACAATAATGTTGCTAAAAACCATCTGCTCAAGAGATAGAAAATGTCAAGTTTGAATGTTACACTAACACAGTAGTATTAATATAACAGCAAGGTATCTATTTGCTTTGCAGAGGTTCCCCTTTGCATTGTCTAAAACAGATAGGACAATGTCACCTACTTCATCAAGCCAGCTAATAGAAAGAAAACACAAGAATGAGTACCCAGACTAGCTAATGGAAAATGTACTTAGCTATAACAATTATTAGGTACAGTCATCTTTAAACTAACCACTCACTGCAAATAGTTAAATGATGTTGCCACCTTAGCAGTACAAGGTATACATAAAAGTCATTTTGCAGGGTATATTATGCTTTGTAAGTTAATAGTAACGTAAGTCATATAATTGTAACTGTAATATATATATATATATATATATATATATATATATATATATATACCTAGATTGGAAACAATGGTACACATGATTTTATTTTTAAATAAAAAATATTGGCCTGTAGTTAATCACATAATGATAATTAACAGAAAATTGTTTTAAAATAAAAGACTCACTGAAAATACATGATATTACTGTTCCAAAACAAATACGAGTAACTCAGTGGCTCTATTGTGATAGGCTAAACTGTACTTCAGATGCTTCTACAACAATACGATCCACTCAAGTATGACATATCAAGAACACCCATTCTTATTCTTCACGTCAGAGAAGAATGACATCGCCAGCAAAAGTAAGTAACTTCAGTGCTGTCACATTAAAATCCCCTTATTTATAATTGACAATTCTAAATATATGTGCTATATCTTTTAATACTTTGAGAACGGAGCTCATCTTTTTAAGCTCTTGTTTCTTCTATTTTTATGCTCATCAAAGGCTCAGAGGATCAGGGTTAAGAAACAGGAGGAATCATATCTCATAGAATTCCGACCGACATTCCCTCAGTCTTTCCTGTCAAAAGCCCACTTGGCTGACTACCTCTTGTAAACCTTACAGTCCAGTATGAGACTGCTTCCATCCACGTTAGTAAATGTGGCAAATGTGTTAAACGGTACAAATAAAATTTTACTAACAATTGGTATGATCTCCAATATCTATTGCATACCATCAGTGATAGTACAGCTCTAGGTAGTCATTGTGTTTAATAGTCCTTGTGAATTTGAATAGTCACTATTTTATAAAATATCTAATAACTACAGATTCAAAGAATTTTAATAGCAAATATTACTTACGTTCACAAGTGTCCCCTTTTTGCTGATAGCCTGCTTTGCAGATACATTTTCCAATGGGTACTAACCACTCTCCTTCTGCACTGCAGTGCATCCTGGGTGAATTTTCTGCCTCTTCCTCGGCACTGCTGACACATGTCCCACGAACCTCAACTAAGGAGGAAAATTCTGAACCAGTCACTGTATCTGGAAAGACAGCTAAGTTCTCAATAATGGACCAGCACTTCTTGTAGTACACTTTGACAGAAACCAATGCTATGCAAGCCCCTACATCCTGAAAGGCAAGATAGAATCCCTTTTTGGACAAAGGTCCAATCTCTCTCACCTCCGTGTTCAGCTTCATCTTTCTTTCACCAAGGTCACCTTGGGTGAAACTTTCATCGGCAGCAATGGTGTCTATTTTAACATAAAGGTTTTCTCGTATATTCCTGCCCGTGTCGTAGTCTGTTTCGTAATAGTACAAATTAAAGGTTTCCTTGCAAGTTCCCAGTACTCCGGGAAGACTATTACAATCCCTCAAGGTGAATTTCAATTCTACAAAAATCCTTTGTGCGTTGCCTTTAGAAATCCAGTTAGTCCGCAGCCAGTTGTTCTGGTTGGGCTCCATGACCTGGCACACCTGGTACGTTCTTATCGGAGTGTAGTTCTCGTCCAAACCACTAATTTCTTCCCACTGTAAGTTTTTGTGAAAAAGAGGGGAAGGGGGTTCATCAGTCTTTCAGCAAAAGAAAAAAAACAATTACACTGTATTTTCCAAATAAGATGAATAACCACTGAGCCACAGTATGGACTCTTGGGAGTCAGAGATGGTCGAGTTCATACTCTGCAGCCTCTTAGTGAAGCATCACGGTGGCGCTTGATTGCTTCAACATACAAAGAGCATTCCGTTCTGTTTTATATCTGCTATGAGGGCACTAATATCTCTTTTCACGTTGAAGTCTGTAGTCTCAGGTGAGACTACAACATGCTAAGGCTAATGATTATTAAAATCACCCCTCATCGCACACAGATGCAGAGGAGAACTACTGATAACTCAATTGACATGCTAAGTGTCTGCAGTAGCCTTAAATGCAAAGATGCTGGCTCTTAGAACACAATTCCCAAAATCCTGGAATGTAAAAACGTGGAACAGTGGGTCCCAATTTATAGTGTGGAATATTTTGCGAATTTTTTTAAAACGAGATGTAAGAAGCATTTAAATCTTTTTACAGAGGCACTTATTTTTGCCCAGCATCATTTTAAAATTGTACATAAAACCCTATATAATTATCAAGTAGTTCTGAAAGTAAAATCTACTCTTATAAGCAAATTGTTTTCAGCGGGCAGCCAAAGACACATGGCAAATTAGCAAGCTATGCATGAATGGTTTGAAAATGCCCATTTATCTTGTGATGCCTTATATTCTACAAGTGAATTGATTTATACTTATTCACAAAAAACAGGACGACAGATAGTTCAGCAACAAATTCAAAAGATGACCGAATCATGTATATTACTTACTGCTCACAGCAAGCCAGGTCCATATGCCTAAGAGTTGTAAAGGCTTCAGTCATAGCTGTTCACATCAGTAGCTAGTCACATCAATGGCTATTCGCACCCTCTCTTACTCTCTCTGCAAAGTTTCCCAACTCACAGTATGATGCTTTCAGAATGAAACCGTTATATGCTTATACTCCTTTCCCCAGTTAGAAATACTACAAACAAAATATTGTGTATTTAAAGTCTGAAATCTCTCGGCATCTAATGTCTAAACTATTAACTCAAAGAATTTAGATGAAAAAAAACAAAAAACCCACACATTTGGTAAGGATTTTCACTTGAAAAACCTGACCAGACTATCAATTAATTCAAATCTACTTCATCAACTTACTGTGTATTTCTAAAATCATTTTTATAGAATTAACAAAAAAAATGATGAATTGAAGATGACTGAAACACAGAAATGTCTTAAGTAAGAGATAGTTATGTAGTATTTACTACATTTTTATTTAGCAGCTAAATGTTTCCAAAGGTCCTCGAACAGCAAAGAATTGATTTTCATGCTATGCTTCTTGACACACATTTTTTCACTACATAACACTGTGCATATTTTCCATTTATTTCTTGAATTATCTACTTACAGTCTATTTGTATGTAACTAAGAAAAATATCTCAAATCCTCCACTGATAGATATATTTTTTGTCTCCTAAGCTGATTGAAGTTATTAAAGGGGGGAGAAAACAGTTATAATATCTACCAAAAAGCCAAAGCACCAACATTAAACGTGTCTTATGACCATGCTTCAGCTTACAGAAATCAAGGCTGATGATTCGAAGGGCTAATCTCAACTATTCACTCATTTAAGAGTAACTATATCATTACAGGTATGAAAAATCAATGTTGTTGCCCACAAAATAGTGTATTTGCAAGAAAGCCAGGAAAGTGAAGACTCACTATTTGATATATAGGTCACTGTTTCATTACACAGTTTTTGAGAGTGAAAGTATTTCATAAATGACATATATTGGAATGGGTGCCTCAATTTACAGTGCTTTTTATAAATGTTATACGATATTTTTGTAAAATTATAAAAATATTTTCTCATTGCTCAGCAACAATATTGCTTTATGAAAGAACATGTGAACAAATATGTCATATAAAGAAAATGCTTGGTATCATATTTTCTTGCACATATTATTGATTCTTACACACACACACACACACACACACACACACACACACACACGGTTAAAGTTTAACTCAAGATTCTCTGGACTGATAAACTGCTCATTTGAGCCCAAGATAACACTGACAGTCATAATTTATCATGTTGTGGGTTACATGGATGAAGTACTGCAATCATTTATCAGTTTACTTCTTCTCAGAGATAAAACCATCTTCTGAATCTATTTACTTTAATTGATGGATTGTAGAAAATGGGCTGCATCTGTCACTGGCAAGAAAGGTATTTATTTATTTTTAACCATGAACATCTTTCTACAATGTATACTTTCTAGTGGAAAAATTTTACATCCAAGGAAGTACCTCAATAGTCTTAGAGGTCTATTAGTTCATTAGACTTTTAGATTGCATTGGTAAATTATCTGTTTCTTTACCATAATTTCCAATGACCAATACAGATAATTAATATATGATCCCAGAGAAATATCTCTCAGACTTCAATGTAACAGAAACTCTGAATATTTTCAGTATGCTTAAAATTTCTCATTCTATTAAATGGGAAGATCTTATTGACTTTCCAGCTAATGCTATACTGATTCTATTATTTTGTTCTTGTACTTTCGTTCTTATGGTAAAATCAGTTGAAAGTGTTTATTTCTTCATTGATATTTACTGCACCTTTAACCCCAGATTTCCTCATGGGTTAAAGATAAACTTAAGTAACAATGGAGGTTCTTTCTCACAGTCCACTGGCTTCATCAGAATTGAAGAATTTGTTCTAGCTCATCATCAGAAATCACTCATAAAGATGATGTTGAACTAAACTTAAGAAATATATCTATCTGAATATATTAAAAATTGTTTTAAAAATTAAGATTCTTCTTAGATTTAGACAGACTTATTTAATGTTAAGTCCCATTCGTTCCAGCTGAATTTTGCTGTAATAGGGATATATTTCAGCCATCATTTTTGATTAATAAGAGCAGATAGTAAGATAAGAACACAAATTTTAAGAAGCTAACATTATATGGCAAATCTTATGTTTCAATATTCTTTTACAGTTTTTTGTTACCCTCTGGAATCTACTTTGGACAATGTTAAAACTATTTTTAGAAGATGAAAACAAGTTTCATACTGTTTTAAAGAATTACAGAGATTCTACCTGGTGATCATTACCCAGAAGCATAAGGCAACTGTAGAGGCTTAAGCGAGTTAGGGAAAAGAATGTTCCCTGTAATTAGTAGGCATTTATAACCTGAACACACAGGCATGATTGCTACGACTCACAAAAAGAACTCAAAGACTCTGGGACTGATTTATTTTATTTTCTCCTTTCTCAAAGTTCAAAGTATGCTTTCTATACTTTGAGAATCTAGTATCTCGTGAGAAAACAAAACATTAAACAGTAATATTAAATTTTAAGCATTTTTTAATGTATGGACATGAATTGTTCCCTCAGAGGGAAGCTTTCCTCTCTTTCTCTGAACAGATATGATCATATTGTATGAGGTATTTACCTACCCCACTGGGCGGAGAGGAAATCCATTCCAATTCTGTTTGTTGTGCTTTTGAGTCCAGTAATAGTACTGAAAAAGAAAAGTTTTAGTTTCAATGTTACAAAAAAAAATTAAACACATCTCTAAACATTTTAGGATAAATCTATTTTTTATATAAAATTGCTACTTGATGACAAGACATTTATATAAATGAATCCAGCAGAGAAGAGCCACAAAATTAAGCATAGTAAACTTTCTGGAGGGGGAAACATATTAAAATATACATGTACTTGTTTATACCTTCAATTAAAGTATAAAAAAAATTTCAGTGAAACATTAACATAAAAATGAGTTTATAATGCTAAACTCAGGTACAATGGTTGTGCAGTAATAACATACAAGATTGTTGGAAGTCAGGGAGTTCACTACATTTAAAGACATGAATCTACTAAGACATCATCCCCACACTACTATGCAGCCTGGCTCAACTTTTCAATATTCTACCAGCAATATTTCCTATGGTCTCTTGACAACTGAAGTTTAATGTTTAAAGGGGGAAACCCTCATAGCACCTTGTCTTCTATCAATAGGAATACAGAAATGTTAAATCCATGTTAAACAATGTTACCATGAGAAACACGTCTCTGTTATCTACAAGTCGTGCTTTTAAACAAGTCAAGCATCAGCTTTCATATATATATATATATATATATATATATATATATATATATATGAGATATATAATTTTAAATTGGATAAATTTCAACATACTAGCTATTCTCTAAATGACTTAAGCTCCAAGCTGACTTTTACAAGCAGTTGTATTCCATCTTTAGACTACCAAAAACATAATTAGTATTTATGAAAATTGTGATTAAGGTATTATTTGTATTAATGGAATAATTCATTAGAATGTTACCTGCTATAACACATTATGCTTTCAGTTGGTTATGATGTTACTCTAAGATAATTATTCTTATAAAATACTGACAGAATTGATTTTAGAGCTACATAGCTTTGGTGTTGTAAAACAATATACCTGACTCTCAGCATTTTCACAAATGATCTATTGGTCCAGAAATCATCGTGAATATTCTTTGCATATGCTTAATGTCACCTCCAGGAAATTGTTCGAATTTTGACTTGAAAAATGCACTCAGATAAACTTCTTAACATTGAAACATATTCAGACTCCAATTTTAAAAGGTTTATGCTTTGAAAGGTAAAGAAGATGGATGTTGAGAGACCAAGGAAGAGTAGATTGTGAGCTCAGTTCCTTCTCCAGGAGTCAAAGTTATCCTCAGTAAATGGAAACAGATAGATACAAAAACATGAGGCTGGTTTTAGATTTAAGATTGTCGGGGGGGTGGGGGAAATCGACTCCCCTTCAATTAAAAATACAAGTCACTTATAAATTTTCAATTTGTGTTCTAACTTGGAACACCAGTAAGTCGTTGGATTGGTGTATTTAAAAGAAGAGTGATTGTGGAAGGATAGATTTACCTTGAGAAGGGATGAAGCCTAAGGAAACAAATTCAAGTCACAGAACTCTCTTTTGGAATTTATTGTGGGGGATGGGGAGGTTTTATATTGACAACAAACAGTGTATTTTAAACCTACGTGACCTTTTGGGGTTATATTTAAGAATGAAATGAACCCTGAGATTGTCCCTTCCTGCTATGCCTTTTCCCTTCCCTGCTGGCCGACAAGTTAGCAGAGAAACCGGCAAATCAAGAGGAAGTAGGTGATCACCGAGCTGGTGAGCCTTTCGGAAGCTCTGGAGGAGTGAAGGCAATAGCCCCGTGAGCATCTTCCCTCTGGACTTCCGCACCGAGTCTGCCTCACCACGCGCCCCGGAGAAGGCACAGGGCAGCTGGCCGCTACCGGGGGTCCAGAGCCGTGGCTCTGCGGTGAGCCTGGAGGCTCCAGCGCTGCCCGAGCATCAGGGCGGGGCGGGGCGGGGCGGGGCAGCCAGACGGCTGCGCCCGCCAACCTAGCGTCCATTACACTTCCAGACCTGGGACTCTAGGGAGCGGGTGGCGCCCAGCCTGGGCTGGAGTCGCGAGGAACAGACGGGCTTTCGGGAAGCGCCTCCTCTGAGGGCGCGGCGGCGGTTGTACTGTCGGGATGGAAAGCAGTAGCCACAATTAGCCTCTGCGCTCCCGGGCCACTCCTGCCACGCTAGGGAACCGGGAAAGAGGACCCGGGAGGTCGGTCGCCACCCCAGCTGCCCCAGAAGCCGCGCACCTGATCGCGGCGCTGCTGGCCAAGCTCCTTTGGGTGCCTTTATGCCCCGGGCCACCTCCGGGTAGCAGCGCTCAGGGAACGCCACCGCCTGATTGCGCGCCCGAGCGCCCCGAGCGTCGCCACCGAGAAGTCGGGCGCGTTCCCTACCACCTGCCTCTTAAACATCTCGTCTGCATCTAAAGAACTCGGGCTCCGAGAATCAGAACCCTCTCCACGTAGCACCGGAGGAGGAGAGCAAGAGAGGCCTGCTGGCTGCAGGCACCTCTCCCCCTAGTGATGCAGTTATTTATAGCTCAAACTCCTGCTGGAGTCTGCCAGAGCTCGCGCGCGCCGCTTCATCATGCGGGGCAAACTTTTCCTCAGATCCCGCTATTCCGGAGGAATCGGGACAAGGTGGCAGGGTGTCTGTTTCTGGTCACCAGAGTCAAGAGGCTTGAAATGTATGTTTGATGTGTGTGTGTGTGTGTGTGTGTGTGTGTGTGTGTGTGTGTGTGTGTGTGTGTAGCAGATGCTGGTCCACCTGCAGACACAACCATCAGCTCAGAGGCACGTTTTTCTCTGAATGGATTCAGCGTCAACACAGACTGCAGATGTGCAAAGTGGGGCCAGAAGGTCAGGCTGTTCCAAAGTAGGATATTGCACCGGGTTGGGGATGTTGAGTTAACGAAGAAGGGTGGACGAAGAGAGCATAAAGAAAAGCCGAATGAAATCTTAAGTTTTAGGAATAAAAGAATCGAGGACCAATATGCCCCCCTCCCTTTAGTACTGGTATGACCTAAATCTAACAGATCTCTCGCCCTCCATACCCCCGAACAGGCTTCTAAAGTATCCAAGAAATCAACCTTAGAAACGCAAGCTTGTCAGATGAGGTACCGGTATTGTGACACTGCTTAGCAGCAAGACACTTCCTTTGACGGGATTTATTTTTCCCCAGCTCCAACTACAGGCACCGAAAGGTATTTTACCTTTTGCCAATGGTTCAAAGGAGACGCAGGGAAAAATACCCACGTACAAGCATATCCTGTGGTTAAAAAAAAAAAAAAGCCTCCCCTCGCGTACCAGAACTCGTCCCCAGAGGCCAGTACTGGCTACTTGGAATCCCGGAGTACCGGACCTGGGCCAAGTGACTGGAGACTTCTCACTCGGTGGCCTCTCAGTGCAAACTGCCTGCTGCGGCCAGCCCTCCCGGCGGCGGGTCGAGCCCGGGCCCCGCGCGGTGCCTCCCCTCGCGGTCGCATTGTTTCGAGCGGCAGCCGAGCGTCCACCGCAGGCCCGCGCCGCTGCCGCTGCCGCTGCCGCTGCCGCTACCGCCGCCGCCGCCGCCGCCGCCGCAGTGAGCGAGTCGGCAGGAGCCCGAGCGCTCGCAGCCACGGAAGTCTCGGCCCCTCCGGGGAGGCTGGGGGCGACGCTCCCCCAGGTTTCGAACCAACTCTCACGGTGGCGTCCACGGCAGGCCGACCGCAAGAGAAGGACCAGACGCGGCGGTTGGAGCCGAAGACCCGAGATGCCGGATGCAAAGGAGCTCGCTCGCCCTTCAGCCTCGCCACCACGGCCCCCCGGGCTGCCCGGCTGCAGAGCGCGCGCCCGTCCCCGGCCACCCCTTGGAGCTCGGGGGGCCCCCCAGACTAGTCCCGGCTGGTCGCCGCTGGTCGATCGGAACTGAGGGCGGGGAGGGGGCGGGGGGGTCGAGGGAGGGTCGCCCGGCGCCGGAGGCGCGGCGGCCAGCGCCGCGGACCCGTCGGCTCGTGCAGGTAGACAGCGAAATAAATAAGTCAGAACAAACTTTGCTTTCCTCTGGCCTTACCTTCCTTCGCAGCCTGCGCCTCCCCCGTGTGTGCAAAGCCAAGCAGCCAGATGTAACACAAAATAATCCACGAAGGGTACCGAGTTTGAACAACCATGGTGCATGAGCAGGTTTGATTTTTTTTTTTAGGCTGCAGTTGGGTCGCAGCTCTTTAGATGCTGTTTGCTCCGAAGTGGGTTATTATTGTTGTTATGATTGCGCTCCTCGCATCGATCCCCTTCTGGGTCCCAGGCCGGCTGCTCCACGCTTAGCTGTTTGATTTCTCTCTCCCCCCGCCTCCGGTTCGTTCGCACCGTGTTTGCTGCCTGCAAGTCTCCGACTGCAGACCGGCCGCTTGCTCCACACTCCAATAATATCAATTAGGGGGGAGGAGGCGGGGCTACGAACCCAGAGCCTCCGCCACTCCGACTGAGTGGCAGACACAGCCCGCCTGCCAGGCGGCGATTCCCAGGGCCGGGGGGCGGGTCCCCACGAAGTGGCCGCCTCTACCTTGGAGGCGGGGTCCTGAGCAGGAGCCAATCAACGCCGAGCGGAGTCGGGTTGCTGGTCCAGGATTCCCTCCCAGATCGGTTGCCGGGAAAGCGGGGACGAGCCGCGTTAGGCCAGCGGCGTGCAATCGGGAGCACTTGGCTTTTAGCTACTGCAGCTTCACTGAGCTGCATAAACCCGTGAATAACTCTTCCCGACTTACACTCCTGTATAGAGCAGGGCTGCTCAACGTCTTCTAGAAGGCAGAGGCGAAGCAAGCCTTCCCTCAACTACCAATCACCGTCTCCAACCCGGACAGTGAAACTGAGCTATGCTTTTAGAACACCTTTTACTTTTTTGTTAGCCACCTCAGCGGGTCGGATAACTTTGGTTTTCTGCCTTTTTTTTTTCTTTCTTTCTTTTCTTTTCCTTTCTTTTTCTTTTCTCTTTTTTTTTTTTTTTTGAAAAGTTTGAACTTCTGTTCTGTAACTCGAGAGGCATGTTTAGCTACTACTCCCCTATCTCTGAAAGAATAAAATTAATCAAAGTACCCCCCCCCCCAAAAAAAACCAATGTCTGCCAGAGTTCGCAACAACCTATGACAAAAGAAACAGGGAAAGTGGGGCTGAAGAAAGGAATTCTTTTGTTTTATGCTCGCCTCTTCTCTCGCTCTATCTTCAGATTCTTCTCAGGCAAAATAGGACCTTAGAAAACGTTTCTTGTAGTTTTTTTTCTTATATGCTTCTCATTTTCTGGGGTTTTTCATAGATTGCTCTACTTGAATTGTCTCCCACTTCGCTGTGTAAATAGCATTCAGTTCTAAAGAAAGCTGCCAGGTACTAAATTCACAGTCATTCCTTCTATTTGTGCAAACATTTACTATTTTCTGTAGTTAGTCCATAATTATTCTGTAATTATCTTTCTAAAGAAAGCTAAGACTAAAAATGTAACCAACATTTCCACTTGAATTCATCCAACCCGAGCTACAAGGAAAAGTGTGTGGAGAAATCTGTTTTCCATTAGGCAGTTTTGCACACTTTTGCAAGCCAAGAGGTGGCTGACATTGTAAAATGAAAATCTTAAAAATGTAATGGCCAAATCATCTATATCAAGGGTCAAGCTGAGTAGATAAGTACGTCATATTTTAAGATGAATGTTCCTTTATTGTTTTATATTTTTTAAGAAAAGAAAAAAAAAACACTCATTGATGATCAGCCTTTATTTCTGATGGACAAAAAGTTCAACTTCAGACTTCCTGGTTGACCTCTGGAAATGTGTGCTGGGTTCTCTCTGATATGTACAATAGGGACAATGTAGATAACAAGAGATAACAGTCCCCAGATACTTTTCTTTTCTTTTTACGGTTTTCTTCTGTGGTTTAACTTGCCTAATGTAATTATACCAGAGAAAGAAATGAACTTTTCCTTCTTTTCCAATCACGTTGCTTCTGTAGTTTATGTATTAAATTTTACGTATTGCTAGCCATTAGGTCTATTGAATATTTTAGAAATTATGCTTAAAAGCATCTTAAGTGCCCTTTAAAGATGCATAAAAAATGGAAAAGGCTTAATAGATTAATCTTGGAAGGAGACAAAACAATATAGGCCAAGCACACTGGTTACAGAGAACATGAAGCCTCATTGACCCAAACAGATGCAATCAGGGAAAAAGTTGGAAGCTCAAAGTCGGAATTAAAAATATAAATCGCTTTAAGCTTTAAAAACTCACAAAGTCACAAGATCACATGTATTAAACAATTTCTAATCATCAAAATGAATTTTCCAAAATTTCAACATTTTTTCTCTGAGGTCTCAACAGCCTAGATTGCCACCAAGATAGCTTCGAAGGTTTAAAATACACCTTTCATGTACTGAAGGACTCCTACTCGGTGATAGGAATACAAACACTTCCCACATTTAACCAGGAAGCTTCAGAGAATGTATTGTTTCCCCTGAGGAGTGTAAAAATATTGTGGAGACTCCTGCTAGTGTGTACTACTTCTCCCATGAGACATAGGCACAATTAGAGCCGCACCCTTTTTTATTTATTTATTTATTTAAGATGAAAGTTCCAGATTAGCTGCTCTTGTGCTGGGCTGCTGACATTCTCCCTTCAGAGCAATACAAAGATGCTCATGTCTAGGATCACCAAACTTCTTTCCTTTGTGCTATGTAGATATGTTGATAAAGAAGACAGGGTACTGAAATGAAAATGCATGGCAATCAAGAAGAGGATGTTCAACGTATAATGTCCAATAGCATGTCTTAACACTTTATACTAAAGTACATTTTATAAATAGTAGAACACATATAATTCCATCTCTATGTAGAGCTACGGAAATTAAACAGTTACAAAAGATTCCATGTTTTAAAATAGCATAATACATTTTCTCACATCTTTTAAAAATGTGTAAGTTGAGTTGGATATCTATGTTTTATACATACTATTTCTTGGCCAATTTTAGGAGTTAATGCTGTGCATATACAAAGTGAATTAAAAACGTTCATTTTTTTTTTTGAGCAACAGCAAATGATATATAAAACTAACATGTTTGACAAAAACCAAAATTTTAAAAAATGTTATTTTTATACTCATTGTCTTTATTTACTCATTCTGAATTGTTACTAAAATGGTCTATCTCAAGTTCTAAATATACAGGAATGAATAATAAAACCTTGTTTTTGTGTATCCTCTTTTTTAAATATCTACCATAAAGTAGTAAGATTTTTTTTTAAAAAAAAATGCCTGTCTTCAAATACAAAAACACTGTGAAATGTTATTCAGTTTGCATCATTTCTCTAATAATTTACTGGTAATCACACATAATTATACATACATAAAAATTAATGACTATTTAAGTCATGTATTCTAGGGAGAGAGACAACTGTTATTTTCTTTTAACTTTCTACAATACTGATATTTACCTTAGTATTATTGCCTTTAAAATAGCTTAGGATTTTTAAGATGAGAAATACTTAGGATTTCTCTTCTTAAGTACTATAATATATTATAGTACTTTCAGAGGGTAGGGTTAACACATTTACCAATAGCAAAAGTGGCTCAATGGGTTCATCTGTGCATGTCTAGTAACTGTATCTGTAGATGTGTGGGAACACCTGGCCCTCTGGAATGTTACCATGCCAAGGCAGACAAGCTAAGTACTGACTACCAACAATGAGTCACGGAGCTGCCTCTGGAACCATTTCTTTTGCATTTACTGTCCAAATGCAAGTTCATCACAGAAGAGGGACTACTTAAATGAACTGAAAAGCCTACCTTGTAGAAGAATTCATAAAGAAAAAGAAACATTGTATCTGGGTTAATAGATACTGAAAACTACATTTTCAATTTCAATCAAAATGTAAACATTTTCCACTGCATAAGAAAATCATTTATATATTTACATTAGCATGATTTATGTACTGTATACAAAACATTCATATGCAGTCTAATGAAAATATAAAACACACAAAAATAAATTTTACCTTGTACTCTCAGCATCAGGCTTAGCTAGCAAAAAGTCAAGAGTATACTTTGCATCTTTATGACACTGTATTCACTTGGGTGGGTATGAGATAAGTGGCAAAACTCAAGAGATTTCAATCACAATTTTCAACTGCAACCATTGAATTCGTTTAGTATAGATTAATTAGGAAGCATTTACTAGAGTATTGCTAATGAGTCACTATAGTGCTCGGAGCACACAAAGAAGTCAAAAAAGTTTTAAATATACCATTATTCAAGTAATATTAAGAGATCTGATTATTGCAAGAAAAATGTGTCACATGTTACTCAAAATAATTTTATACATGGTTAATATTTTTTCAAAAGCAATTTTGTGTGAGGAGGCTCTTCCTATCCAGTATTCACTCCTGTTTTTTCCATAAATCACCCGTGTGGATATCAAGACATAATTTAAATTATGCCAAATGCTTCTTCACATTTTCATGATTCACCATCCTAAAATGTATGTATCATGTCTTTATCCAGATAGTTAGCTGTCAAGGAAAGCAGAGATAACTTAGTGACCACCAGGGGGCATCAGGTCCTCTGGGTGTCCTGGCCAATCAATTTCACCCTTAGAAAAATATAAATTTGTATATATATATATATATATATATATATATATATATATATATATATA
>NC_034611.1:35628811-35638635 GCF_900095145.1 Mus pahari | reverse complement strand
ATTTAATTTATATATATATATATTTATATTTTATATAATATAAATATATTTTAAATTTATATATATATATATATACCCTGTTGCTAATTTTAGGTTTCTTCTTTATATTTGTATCCACCTACCGAAAGCCTTTATAAAAATATTATTATGTAGCCAACTTAATTTTACAGATGCCAAGTTAACAGAATAGGCTCAAGGAAGCCTTAAAAGGTAAAATATGTTTCACAGAAATCTCTCAATGATTTTAATGGCAAGCATCTGAGCACTTGTATCCTCAGGTTGAAGGCACGGGTAGCATTTTTTTTTCCCTTACTTTCCACCTAGTTCTCTGCAAATCTTTTAACCTAGAAATAGATCCCACTTTCCTCCCTCGAAGGAGTGTTCTGGGCCTGGGTCTCTCAATAGAGCTCAACTCTTAAGAAACTTTGAACTCTCTAACTTGAAGAATGTATCAGAGATTCCTTCTCAACCTATGCGTATGCCACATTTGATACCACAACTGGAATTGTAAAGAATGGCTGGCTAATCTTAAGGGCCCTGTGAAAAGATCTAAATAATTAGAGTCCTGAATATCTCATCTTAATACAGAAAGGTTTCTGTTATGAAGAATGAAATGCATGCATGGTGCCCCCTAGTTGCAAAATTGAAATTCTATTGGCACGATCTCCGTGCTGCTGAAGGCTGTGCCTCACAATATGCATTGACCTGATCAGAGTTTGCCCTCTGAGAAGAAACAGTCATATTTGTACAAGACAAAAAAAAAACAGTCCTGGAAGAAGAGGATCTTCACTCACATGTGTCTGGATATCAACAATGTTGGAAGTGCCGGCAGATCAGAATAGTCTGGCCGAGAATAAAATGATCCCAAGTACCTGAGAAATGTGTTCATGCAAGGAAAAAAATCCAGGACTGGGCTTGAAATGTGTTGGCTAATGGCCTGAATTTTCGATTCATGACCTCAGAACCTAGCAACTTATCTGTTCCCTGATACCACACACAGAGATGTTCTTGGTTGCCAGAAATCGGAGGCGAGGGAATTGTTATCCTTCGTATTTAGGAACTGCATGCTGTAGTTACCATAACACAACAAAGAGGTCTGTTCTTGGAGTTCCTAATCCATTATTCACTTCTGTTTTTCTTCTTTTCACCCTTCTCTGTTTTTAGTCTGCCCTTTTAAATTTATTTGGCAAACAAAACGTGACAAAACACTTCCGAAGTCTTTATATAATGAAACAGACAATAATAACATACATTTTTACGGCATGAGTACTCAAATATATTAACAGCAAACCCAAGAATACAACAGTGGTGACCTTATAAAGTGTGTTCATACAGAAATAAGTCGAAGAGTAAAGATTGTCAATGCATGTCTCTAAAACAATCTTTTGCTAGTGTGATTTAATTATTCTGAGGTTTACTGCCTCCATCTGCTAACCTAGGCCTTGTCCTGGAAGCTTCTAGCCTCTGTACTATCAAGCCCTAAAATGTTTTAGCCTCTGAAACTTACTGCTGAATAAGCTCACCCTTTCTAGCACTTTCTGAACTCAGGCTGGTTGGTCAACTCATTTGTTCTGGCCCCAAATTCCTCTCCACATTAGCTGTCTTGAAGTGGCTTCTTTTAATTTCTGCCTGTATTGCCCTGCTTGGTCTCATACTAACTACATCAATGTGTTCTAATTATCTGGTTCCTTTGCATTCTCTGGATCATTCTGTCTTCACCTGTCATTCTCCCATCATCTTGACTCTGTAAAGTTCTCCAGGTAAAGCTGCCTTCTCTTCTTTCCCTCTGCACTTTTCCCTCTTACATTTCCTCTATTTCCTCACAGAGTTGGACATAACCTATCTCGTCCAATCTTTCTCTGATTTGTCACTTGTCAGACTCTCAATTAGACATCACTTTCAAACATGGGTGCTCCAACTACCTTCATTGTTTTGAGATTAAAGGTGTGTACTAAGGGTGGGTCTCATTCCAGCCAGATCACACAGACCTAGATGGTCTTTAGATGTGATCAGAGGACCCATGTTGCTGGATTAAGACTCCTCTACACATTTCAGGTTGTTAACTGTATTCATCAACTTAATAACAACTATAGCCCCCAGAAACACTGCATGAGACATCCCAAGCCTTTTGACCAACTCCACCAAGAAATGACATTGGATCACCACCTCATTCATAGATGAGCTAATCTCAAGAGCTCTAAGGAACAGAACTCTTGAGATTGAAAATATACAACCAAAACATATTCTTTACTGAAGAATTTCCAACATTTTCATCTAAGCTCACAATTTTTACACACCAAGTCAATATTGTATGCAGCAAGCCAATGCATAAGATGAATTAAAACATCTAAGTCTTCACACAGTTCATTCTGTCATTATTTTAAAAGGTGTAAAAATGAAAGTTATAGTATCGTGAATTGTTAAAGACAGTGCTGCTCATTTAAGCTTGGGATGAAAACTTAAAAGAAAATTGAACTCACACATAAAAGATTATTATAATGGAACACCACAGGGACAGATAAAGTTTGAAGAGATGGCCCTCTTCATGACAGATAAGCATTGAAGTCTTGCATTATGGTGAATAAATGCTTTTCTCTCTCCCTCCTCCTCTCCCTATCTTCTATCTTACCTCCCCCCCTCTTTCTCAGATATGATGCACCCCAAACCACCTAGTTTACTTTTATACACTAATATCTTCTGGAAACACACACACACACACACACGAGTACACACACATGTGAGTGTCACTACTGCCACCCAAAAAAACCAACACCTGACCAGTTTCTAAGTATACATTCTCCTTAGCATGATGCAAGCGCGGCGTCCACAATTGAAATAGCATTATTTGCTTCTGGAGGTTCCTTCGAACCCTCTTCTAGAACCTTTTGTTGGTTTCTTCCAGTAAGAATTACAGTTTGTGAAATTTCAGCTTTCAGGATTTCAGCACCAAGGAAGTTAACCATTCCTGATTGTAATGTTGGGTAGGCCTTGGAGAATATGAATGTTAGGCAGTTTGATCTTTCAGGACTTGCCACTGTCTTTTGAGATTATGATTGGCGCCTCTGTCCTTCACCCACTCAGGTCTATCAGTTGCCTCTGCTTGCTCAAGTTTGCCTTGGGGTCCTCTATTTGTTTTGTTTTTTACCAGTTTTCATAGCCAAACAGTATACTTTTACTTACACTCTTCTCCTGTCTCTGACCTTAAGGTCTGACATGAAAACAGAGGAATTTTAACTTAAGTTCTGTGGTACCCACATCAGTGCTTGAATATGCACTAAATACTAAGTTGTTGAATAAATTAATAAATAATTTTTAATTAGTTTCCACAATAATTTATCATTATCTCTTAAAGGTTACTTCTACCGAAATGTTTGGCAAAGACATTTCCTCCCATTTAGATTATCTAGAGGCAAGATTTTTGGCAGTGCCATTAGTAATAACAATTCAAATATACAGATTACTAGAGTCTCTAATACGTAACATTCAAAAGAGGAAAAATATATCCGAGGATGTATATTCATTTTTAAAGAGAGCTATAAATATTAAAACAGGGAAGATAATTATTAGGGAAATGGGAGAATTAAACAGGATAAGTTCTCATTATAAATGCTTAGTGCATTAATTAAAAGAGGAATCCCTGGCAGTACGAAGCCAGGCGGCTCATCCCAGCTTGAGCTGGTCTGCTTAGAAGTGAAGGATGCTAACAAAGGCATAGATCTTAGCTCATAAAAACTATTCTATATCACCCAATTTCTTAAAAATAAGAAAAAGCCCTAGAGCAGGGGCTCTTTAGAAACCTCTAGAATAAGCATAAGCATTGTTCTGGTGCATTTCCCAAACACAACCCTCAGAGAGAGCCCAGTTGAAAGCATTCGGATCTCATATGAGCAGCACAATGAAATACTCCAGGAAGCGTTTTAGGGTTTCATCTTTAGTCAATTGATTTACTTATTCATTTAATCATTATAATGTGTACTCAGAGTTGGGGAACTTGCTACTGCACATCACTCTTCAATATACACACATTGTGAACTTTATGCACAAATAAAATCTTCACCGCCACATTAAGATATAAATTAATAGGCATATGTTTTAATAATTATTTTTGCTAAGATTAAGATGTGAAAACTGTACTTTCAATGTATGGAAATAGTCACATTTCTAATTCTCTGGATCACATATGGTTAATTTTTTTCTCTGCTGGAGGATATATGTCAGAGTATCCCCAGAATCTTTTTTAAAACACGTCTTGCCTAAGGAGAGGGGAATGAACTTGTGCATAACGAACCTGCTTCGAAGGGATGAAAAGGCCTCTGATCCAGGACTCACATCCAGGGAACTAAATTGGAGAGCAGCATTTTTCAGGTGGGGTGTGTTCAATAGTAACACATGGTAAGTTTTCCCATGGAGATAATGGGATACCACAATGGATTCTTATTTAATTCATCCGAGGTGAGGCCTGAGCTTGTGCTCTCTCAACATGATAATAAAATCCTGAGACTTAAGAAAAAGTTAAAAAAAAAAACAAAGAACTTTTCTTTGGAAAGAATTGTGAAATTGCAAAAATTCCACAATGTTCACAGAAACTGCAAAAATACAATGTGCATTAAATAAATGATACATATCTATGCAAATCAAATAATATAATATACAACATTTAAGATTAGCTGGTTTTATTTCTCAAATATTCTTTAGGTTCCAACAAGTTGTTGAATGTACTGAAAGCTCTTTCCAGTTAAAGAATGACTTTGTAAGGAAGGACCACAACAGATTAACCCACTTAAACTCTGAAATATATACTTGGCTACTCATTTATTCATTAAAAACATTAAAATAGTTTCCTTTAAACTACTTTAATAAACTAGCTTATTTATTCCTTACTACTATTTTGGTGTTTGGGATTTATTCAAGATCTCATATATTCCAGGCAGCTGTTCTAACTCTACTTTGCAACCCAGTGTGCCACACTATGACTATTATATACAATGCTTCTGTAATGTTCATACATAGAGGTTTTGATAGGATCATATATTTTTATTTCTCAGGAATTAATTCCCATTCTTGGTTTCTTTCAATTGTTAAAACACAGGAAATTTAACAAAGGAAAGAGTTTGTTAGTTTTATACTTCCAGGTCACAGTCTATCAGTGACGGAAGTCAGGACAGGGAACCTGAAGCTGAAATGATCGAGGAACTGCTTACTGACTCACTACCAACAAGGCTTAGCTTGTTCTTTTAGACAACCCTGGATCATGTGCCCAGGGAATAGAACCACCCACAGTGGACTGGACCCTCGTGCATCAATTAACAGTAAGAACAATTCCCTACGGACATCGTCACAGGCCAGACTAATCTAGGTAACCCCTCAGCTGAGGCTTTTTTCACTAGTGACCCTAAGCAATGTGAAATTGACACATAAAGCTAACTACAACGGCACCCAAAAACATATTTTATGATATGTCACACAGCGAAAACATATCACCATAGTAATCTTTGCATATATTCTGTTCTGTCCATCAAGAGCAGTGTCTTTGTGCCTTTGTTGAGATAGTCTATTATCAATGTTTATTTCTCACCACTAACTTTAGGTATTAAATGATTTCTTACTATGATATTAATCTCCATACCTTCAGTGTATCATGATGGTCATAACTTTCAGTTTGATAACTTTCTATACATACTCTTTGGTGAGATACCTGTCATTCTTGCCCCATTTTTCTATTGGATGTCTTAAATAACTACGTTGTTGAGTTTTTTGAATGCATTATAAATATGGTTTAACAAGATATCCTGGTTTCTAGTTTTTCAATCTCTTCACTGAATCTTGTATATGGGGGAAAAAAAAAAGAAATGTAGGTGAAGCTCAATTTAGTACATTGTTTATAGTTTTACATTGGTTGTCAACTCCTCACCTTATATTTGCTCCTTAGGTCTTTAGTAAATTTTCATAGTTTCACATTTGCAATTTAAGTCTGTTATCTACTTTTTATAGATATGATATTCAGGTATGGGTTCTCCCACCAGTCTAGACCCCCTGCTCATCTAATGCCATTTGTTTAAAACACTGCAAACTCAATTACGACCCTTGTATCTACTTCTCCTTTCTGGTGTATTCTACGAATTCACATTCTTGTGAACTCTACTAAGTCACATTTCAAGCGTTTTGCGATCTATCTGGGGATCAACAACATTAAAGTTAGATATACGAATATGGTTTTTTACTTTCTTTTCCACCTTTCATAGCACTGTTTTGTTTGCTTTAATTATTAATATTACTATTATTTCCACTTTCTTCACACAATGGTTATAGATATTAGAGAAATGGCGATGAGTGAATAAAATTTGTTTTCATGGCCCATAAATTCTGCATACTTGACCCATTTGTGCAAAAACAGTATCATGTAAGTTCAGAGAATCATTGCTTGGAAATAATAAATGTTGTTAATATGATAAAATTGATTGGAAAACTATTTTAAATCAAAGTACAAGAAAAACTATTTTAGGAAATCGTATTCATTGCTAAATCCTGAATAATGAGATGAAGGAAGAAACTAGGCTAAAATCTGAAGAAAGGTTGTCCTAGGTCAACAGTACTATTCCTATCAAGTCCCTAAGTTGTCACTGAAGATGATAGTTTTTAACTAACACATTGAAAGTCAGTGCAACTAAAGTTGAAAAGGAGAGTTTAATACTAATTGGGGGTTAATTGCAAGAGGCCAGGTTAGGTGAATCTTGTAGGCCCAGGCAAGAAGTTTTCGATTAAATGGGAAGGCTTCTTAATTTGAAGCTCTAAATAAGGAAGTAACGTGTCTCTCATTTTAAACTGTGACTTTGGGTAATGTATAAAACAACATGAGAAAAACAGGTAGTGAATGTTTAAAGACATCTCAATGACAGATAATGGAATGATAGATCAAAATAATAGCAGTATAGGTAAGGGAGCATCATGTATTTCTACCGATATTTTTCAGTACAGTGAATATGATTTGTAGTAAAATGTAGGGAAGGACTGAGCTATGAAAAGATAAGGATGAATTATTCTGAGAAATTGATTGAATTTACTAAGAATGACAAATTTCTTACAAACTAGGTTAGGTGAGGCAATGATCATCCAGCATCCAATTGGATTTATTAACCTTAGATGCTTACTGCACAGATTAACAAGAACACAGGGATAGAAGTTGTGGCATCAGAGAAGAGGCTACTTGCACAGCTCCAAGTACCATGATAACCGTGAGAGGCATTGAACTGGACATAGAGAAAGAAGACAACAGTGAGTGCCCTGAATTTCACTCTTCAGAGTTGGCCAAGAAATAAAGGAAGGAAACGTTAAAGAGGAGAGCATGGTGTCTCAGAATAAAATAAAGCATGTTTCAAGAAAAGAAGTGTTCAGCCCTGCCAAATGCTCACCAGTGATCAGGCATGAGAATTTGAAGCAGACAGATAAGGGAAGGGTTTTACACTGAAACATTAGTAAAGGCAACTTGTGTAATTATCCCCATGTTAACTAAGCAGAAACAAACAAACAAACAAAAACCAGGTTATTTATTTTTTTTTAACTAATTTTCTTTCTTTTTCCCTTCCATTTTGGACTGAAAATCCAGTGCAGATCCTGGCATGTAATAGGCGCGTTCTCTACAGCTCACACCACCATAGCATCCACTACCTAAGGAGGGCATGGAAACAGAAGATAAATCATGTGATTGCTTGCAAAGTTTCATGATATTGTAGAATATGTAAGATTGGACAAATGTTCAACATCCTTAATCATTAGGGAAATGTAAATCAAAACAACCCTGAAATTCCATCTCACACTAGTCAGAATGGCTAAGATCAAAAATTCAGGTGACAGCAGATGTTGGCAAGTATGTGGAGAAAGAGGAACACTCCTCCATTGTTGGTGGGACTGCAAGCTTGTACAACCACTCTGGAAATCAGTCTGGCGGTTCCTCAGAAAATTGGACATAGTACTACCNGAGGATCCAGCAATACCTCTCCTGGGCATATATCCAGAAGATGTNCCAANTGGTAATNAGNACACATGCTCCACTATGTNCATAGCAGCCTTATTTATAATAGCCAGAAGCTGGAAAGAACCCAGATGTCCCTCATCAGAGGAATGGATACAGAAAATGTGGTACATTTACACAATGGAATACTACTCAGCTATTAAAAACAATGAATTTATGAAATTCCTCGGCAAATGGATGGATCTGGAGGGTATCATCCTGAGTGAGGTAACCCAATCACAAAAGAACTAACATGATATGCACTCACTGATAAGTGGATATTAGCCCAGAAACTTAGAATACCCAAGATACAATTTGTTAAACTCATAAAACTCAAGAAGAATGAAGACCAAAATATGGACACTTCACCCCTTCTTAGAATTGGGAACTAAACACCCATAGAAGGAGTTACAGAGACAAAGTTTGGAGCTGGAGGATGGACCATCCAGAAACTGCCCTACCCAGGGGTCTATCCCTTAAACAGCCATCAATTGCAGACACTATTGCATACACCAGCAAGATTTTGTTGAAAGGACCCTGATATAGCTGTCTCTTGTGAGGCTATGCCAGTGCCTGGCAAACACAGAAGTGGATGCTCACAGTCAGCTATTGGATGGAACACAATGCCCCCAATAGAGGAGCTAGAGAAAGTACCCAAGGAGCTGAAGGGATCTGCAATCCTATAGGTGGAACAACTATGTGAACTAACCAGTACCCCCAGAGCTCCTGTCTCTAGCTGCATATGTAGCAGAAGATGGCCTATTCAACCATCATTGGGAAGAGAGGTCCCTTGGTCTTGCAAACTTTATATGCCCCAGAACAGGGGAACACCAGGGCCAAGAAGGTGCAGTGGGTGGGTAGGGGAGCATGGGGACAGGTATAGGGAACCTTGGGGATAGCACTTGAAATGTAAATGCAGTAAATACCTAATAAAAACTTGAAAAAGAAAATCAGGCCTCTGTAGATATCAACCATGGCATATCAAGTTGTAGTAAGAATTGGTGCCCCCTCTCCTGTTCATGCTAGATTGGGCAACCAAGGAGGAGGCAAGGGTCCCATAGGCAGGCAACAAAGGCAGGTGATTTCCTCCTTCCATCCATCAAGTAGCATGATAGGAAGCAGGAGCTGGCTGCATCTCTTTAGATGCATAAAAATGATCATACTTAGGTTCTAATGTTATGTACATCACAGGTTTACTATCAGTGAAAGTTTATGTGGGTATCTGTAAGAGGTAGAGATTTTGAGGTTTTTTTTTTTAATGAAAACATATAGAGTTATGAAAGAGGTCTAGATATTGTTTAAGTAAGTGCCTAGATACTATTTAAGTAAGTACTTATCGTCAAATAAGTAAGTTAGTTAATTTTCTGTTGCTATGATAAGATACCATAACCAAAAGCAATTAATTTGTTCTGAATAAAGGTTCAGAAGGGTAATGAGGCCATCTTGGTAGGTAGAAATCATGGACAAGCATGAAGAAAAACCGTGCTTGGTCAGGGAAGCAAAACCTGTCTGGTTGTTTTTATTTCTTCTTCTGTTACTTTATTGTACATTTACTTTAATTCCCTAATCTCTGCCCCCCCCATGTGTATCTTTCTGTCTGTCTGTCGGTCGGGTCGGTCTGTCTGTCTGTCTATCAGTCAGTGTCTTTGTATATAGAGTGGATGTGTTGACTGTGAAGCTACGATCTAGATCACAGTTTCTAGATCACAGTTCAAAAGTTTTCAATAACCATGTGAAGGCAAGAGAGAGAGCGAGAGCGAGAGCGAGAGCGAGAGAGAGAGAGAGAGAGAGAGAGAGAGAGAGAGAGAGAGAGAGA